>NC_135425.1:977500-1277500 GCF_051991245.1 Festucalex cinctus
TTTAATTTATTCATTAATATAGAATGATCTATAGTATCAAAAGCTTTTTTTAAATCCATAAAAATCCCAACAGTAAATTTTTTATTATCTATTTCGGTAGATATTGCTTCTACAAGCTCCATGACTGCCATTGAGGTGGTCCGTTTTTCTCTAAACCCATATTGGGTTTCACTTAAGAGCTTATGTTTCTCAATAAAATTATCCAATCTATATGAAAATAATTTTTCTAGAATTTTTGAGAACTGTGGCAACAATGATATTGGTCTGTAGTTATTAAACGTGTGTCTTTCTCCACTTTTATGAACAGGAATGACTTTGGCTATCTTCATTTTTGATGGAAATATACCAGTTTTAAATGATAAATTACAAATATATGTAAAAGGTTGTACAATATATTCTATAATACTTTTTACTAATGTCATATCAATGTTAAGACAGTCAGTAGACTTTTTATTTTTTAATGTTTTCACAACATGTAATACTTCAATATCATTAACACCATTAAGGAACATAGTGGATGAATTATTTACAATGTTCTTATCTATTTCATGTTTGTTTCTTGGCTCTGGGATTTTGTTTGCCAAGTTGCTGCCCACGTTAACTAAATATTCATTAAAATTATTAGCTATGTCAGAAATTTCATCAATTACCATATCGTTATCTTTTATAAAATATTGTGGAAAATTTGTTTTTTTAGAACTTTTTTTAATTACATGATTTAGTGTTTTCCATATTTCTTGTGTATTGCTTTTATTCTGTTCTAATAATTCATAGTAATAATCTTTCTTTCTTATTCGAATAATATTTGCTAATTTATTTTTATGGATCTTATACTTTGTTTCAGCTTCCACAGTTCTCAATTTAATAAATCTTTTATATAAATTATTTTTCTTTTTACATGCATTCTGTATCCCCTTCGTCATCCATGTCTTATTTGGACCTTTATACTTTCTTGTAATCTTAATTGATGGACAATGTTTATTATATAAAGAAATAATGGTTGACTGAAATTCAATATATGCAATATCAGGATCGTTATTTGAATAAACCTCAGACCAGTTGCGTTTCTCTAAATCCAACTTAAAGGCAGCCATGGAGCGTGTTGTTCTTGCTCTAGTTTCAAATGTGTAAGTAATCGGCTTCATTTTTTTTATCAAAATAATCATAAAAAATTGCAAAAATCGGGAGGTGATCACTTATATCATTAATAAGGAGTCCACTTTCTATTTTAAGGTCAATTTTATTTGTGAATATATTATCAATTAGTGTAGCTGTATCGATTGTTATTCTACTAGGTTTTATAATAACAGGAAATAAACTATTACTATACATCATATTTATAAAATCAGTTGTTTTCTGATGTCCATTAGGATTTAATAAAGCAATGTTAAAATCACCACACAGTATTCGCAATTCTGTTGCTTCACTGATCGTCTCTGCTAAGGACACCTTGAGAGAGGATGCCAGGTGCCCTGACCTTCAGTGGAGCCTGACGGATGAACTGTTAACCAAGTCATATAACACAGCAGCAGTTGTAGCGCGCCTGGCCAATGCACAGGCTCATCTCCTGCTTGCTCCTTCGGCGGCGAAGTGGAGGAGGTCTCAGCGTTTTCTAATATGGCTTTGAGAGATTTGTCCCTCGTGCTCGGGAGCAGGGCCGTTGGATTTCTTTGCTCACCCAAGCACGCCGACAGGTCTGGCTGGCTCAGTCTCCCTTGGGGGAGCCCTCACGGAACGAACTGCGGCGCCTCCCAGTTGTTCCGGGCCAGCTTTTCAGCTCGGCCGCAACAGAAGCACTTGAACGTACAGTGCGTGTGAATGACTCAAAGCAGAAGTTTGCTAGGCTTACCAGGCCATTTGTTCCTGCAAGCCCTTGGCGCGTGGTGGCTGTGCCAGGCGCCCCTTTGTCACGGGATGGACAGACTTTTCGTCATCCAGGAGGATCCAGGGCAGGTCGGCCCTCACAGAGACAGGGTACGGATGCCCGTGGGGACCGTCCCTCTGAGCGAGGCCAACCCAGTCGTCCCCGGGCTGCACACACAGCACACTGTCCCTCCCGGAATCCTAAATCCGGGAGGGTTAGGGATTTAGCCCGAGGGGCCGGCAGTCGGTTATTTTTCCTGTCTGCAGCTCAGTTGTTGGGCTGCCCTCGCTTCTGACCCATGGGTGCTGGAGCTGGAGGCCCTCCTAGCCAAGTCCACTATCGAGGCAGTGGATCCCTTGGCTCGCCCAGGGGGATTCTACTCCCCCTACTTCCTCATTTCAAAAAGGACAGGCGGATTCCGTCCTATCTTGGATCAAAAAGGGCTCAACCGTTATCTCAAGGTGCTACATTTCCGCATGCTGACCACATCGGCCGTGTTGAGGACGGTCGGCCGGGAAGAATGGTTCACCTCAATCGACCTGAAGGATGCTTATTTCCACGTCCCTGTGGCCAATAAGCACAGGAAGTTCCTCTGCTTTGCCTACAGAGGTCGCCACTGGCAATTCAAGATACTCCCATTCGGTCTGTCACTCTCTCCCAGGGTGTTCACACGGGTGGTGAAGGCAGCCCTTGCACCCCTGCTGTCGGGGGGGTATGAAAGTGCTCCCGTATCTGGACGACTGGCTGAAATGCGCACCGTCCAGGGCTCAGGCACTCCGAGACACGGGTGTACTTCTGGAACATGTGGCAGGTCTCGGCCTCAAGGTCAACCTGGAGAAATCCTCTCTCATTCAGAGTACTCTGTTCATAGCGATGTCGTTCGACACCACCTCCATGAAGGCTTGGCCTTCCCCACAGAGGGTGGACGACGTGCTGTGCCTCGTCTCCCTCATCCATGCCAAAGGGATGCTGCCGTACATCCAGGATTTGGCATCCCGATCCTCGTCGGCTCAGGCTGTGTGTCTGGCCGCTGAGGTTTTCCTCCGACGTCAATGAACGGGGATGCCGCTCCAGGCCTTTGCTGTCCTGTGAGGGCACTTCGTTCTTATTTGGATGCTACGACACGCTGCCGTACATCCACCCAGCTGTTTGTGTCTTACGACAGCCCGACCCAGGGAGCCGCTATTTCCAAACAACGCCTCTCTCAATGGATCGGAGATGTGATTCGACAATCGTACAGAGTCTTTGGTCGGTCCCTTCCGACGGCGGTTCGCAGTCACTCCACCAGGTGTGTGTCTACGTCGTGGGCTGCTCTGAAGGGCGTGCCCTTGGCGGACATCTGTGCAGCTGCCTCTTGGTTGTCGCCCTGCACGTTCTCAAGGTTCTACAGCTTGGATGTCACCTCTCCTCATCCACTGGACGTGGTTTGTGGTCCTGCGGAGGCCCCGTTGTGAGGTACACTTTCCAGGGTCTTTGTGACATCACTGGTATTCGGCGTTCCGTGCTGGTTACAGCACCGCCACCTGGCGGTCGGGAGGGACGAAATAGAACGAAAGTTACGAATGTAACTACTGTTCTATAAGTCGAACGACAGCCAGCATTGCTTGTCACTCAGAACCCTCGTGTTGGTTTGCGCGAGAAAGGTTCAAGAGGATGTGTTCTGGCGACGTTCCCTTTTCATATACGGGACTACGTCAGCCGGAAGGACTAGGTACAAGCATATTTTGTTATTCTTGGCGGTCCTGGTGGTCGTTCGGGACTCATAGAACCATAGTTACATTCGTAACTTTCGTTACTGATTGTCTTTGAAGCAGCCATATCAATAAAATTCAGGTTCATGGTGTTTTAAACAATGTTTCAAATGTATTTGTACTTTCGACTTACAGTAGGACTCAAAGTATATTTGTATTAAATTAAATTTTGCAAACAGTTATCGGCTTTCTTGTCGGTTATCGACATTGGGCACTTTCTAAATTATTGGTTTCTAAGTATCGGTTGAAATTAGCTTTATCGTGCATCCCTAATGCATACCAAAGAGACACGTCATGTCACGTCACTAGTGTCTCCCTGGGTGACCCAGGCCATGTGTATAAAAGGCCATGTCACCCGGAAGCGGACACGAGGGTTCCGACTGACAAGCTACTCTGGCGGTCGTTTGAGATTCATAGAACTGTAGTTACATACAATAGTCAATAGTCAAGCCCGAGATAATTCATACCCCCGACAAATTTAGATTTGAAGTTACTTGCATTCAACCAGCATTTTTTTTCCTGGATTGGAAATGACAAAGGTGTCTCCCAGAAGATATGATGTTGTACAAGAGGTATCAGCTCTTATTTGCATTTTAACAAAAAATATTATGTCCAATATTATTCATACCCTTTGCATTTGCACACTGTGGCTGCTCACAAGTGTGGAAAGAGTGATAAGGCCATGTCAAAATGTTTTCAAGTTCCAGACCTTCCACTGGCTACTGTGCAGAGTATTTAAAAAACTGCAAGACATTTTTCACTGTGTAAATTTCAAAGGTCATGCCTGTAAGCCAAAAGTGACACTGTCCTTGAAGTACACATAATTGTGATCGGCACGTTGGACGAGTTAAGATGGTGATTTGGTGGTCAGATTCAAGTGATTTTTGAAGCTGAAGAGATATTCTACTTTTTTCTACTACGCCACTAAAGAAGGCGACTGAGGGCTGGCTTTTCATGAATATCCTCCAGGAAAGCCTCTGAAATGTACTCATAGTGTGCCGCCAGTAATGGGTGCAGGAAGTGTGCGTGCGTGCGTGCGCCGCGGCCACTGGCCATGGCTTCTGTGCCGTTCATCGTCGGACAGAGAGGTAGTTGAAATGTGCAAATGGTCCGGTGCTGCTCGGCGGGGTTGTGGCAGACGGAACTCCAGTACAGTACTGTACTGTAATGTATGATCTGGCACACACTTAAAAATATTAACTTGTGAGTGAAATAAGGCATTCATGGAAATCAGTCAGCCCTTGTTTTTATCTGTGAACGTTCGTGTAGCAGCCCCCCCAAACAAGGATGAAACTTTACTGATGATTGGTCATTTTATTTTTAGCACCATGAATTGTAATGCTGAGGTCAGACTACACGATTTTTTTGTCTTACACAACAGTTGTGCTGTCACATTGTCCGATAAATTCGCTCTGTGTTGTAGATGGGGCGTGTAGTCACACTACAAGTCTGAATGCGACAAGACGCCAGCCGATCATTGCGCTTTGTCTTGCCAAGAGAGACGCGTCGGCACTGTTTGTCGGGGAGGTGGGACAAAAAAAAAAAAAAAAAAGGCATGGACAGGGAGTGTTTGTGTTAATGGAGCACGCATGGGACAAGTGTGATGTGAGCGCATTGCTCCCTGCTCCTCAATCAAAATATGATTTAGCAGCCAACACTGTATTTTAATTTATTTAAGCCTACATGCGCCGGGGTAATATAGCCGTATTTGTTAATTTGCAGAATGACATCTTGTTTTATTATTTTATCAAACACTGAAATATTATATTGTTTGAGTATTTTTTTATACTGCTTCATTTATTCATATTTGACTTGTTTTAGTACGGTGCATTGGAAAGTACACCACTCACTCTGAGGGGAAAAAAAAAAACTTTCAAGTGAGAGCGGGTGACAATTAAAGCGGCCAGGCCTGGCCCGACTATATGAAAATGTGATCGATCCTCACTAAATATGTGCCCATCCCTACTCATATGCCCAAATCTCTGAAATTATTAGAACAGTCACAATATAGATATATTTTGGTCCTCTATTCACGTCGCCGTTGCCTGACGGGTTGCACGGATGCATGCGCGCTCCATGCAGCCGCAGTGCTGCAGCGGGGCACAGGTGCAACTCGAGAAAAATAAAAAAAAATGTCTCGAGTTGCACCTGTCTGGCCCCATACCATGAAATATCCAGGGGATAAATAAATAAATACATAAATGAACAAATAAATAAATGCATAAATAAAAAGAGCTATAAGGTGCCGTTCAGTGTGTGATTGACGTTTCGCTCCCTCTCGCTTTTGGTCAATGCTGTGGAACCAAACGGACGACGACGTAGGTATGTCACATTATGTGTCAAGACGAGCAAAAATTCTAACATGCTAGACTTTCGGCGTGATGGTCGTGAACCGTCCCGGACAACAGGCGACCAATCGTTGAACATGTCACACTACACGGGCGACGCTACGTCAAGACAACCCAAAATCATTTACGACATGCCCTGTTTGTCCACGACAAGTCGGTCGGGCTAAAATCGGGCTGTTTTCATGTAGTCTGACCAAGGCATAAGTTACAGTGTGTCACTGTAATCACCAAATCACTGTTAAAGAATCACCGTAAAAGCTGAAAAGATAATACAGACCATGCAAACAACAATCAAAGACCATGTACATACAAGCATAAGTACTAACAAACATAATGTACCTTTCGCCTCTTCGGAGGCGCTACTAATACAAAAGAGGACCTTTCTCGACGCTGCGCAACAAACTTTTCTAGCTTGCTTACACTATTAAGTTACCTTAACTACAGACATTATTAAACCGGAAGTGACTCCTCAAAATAAAAGCATTAGCACAAAAAAATTGAAGTCATTATTTACAACGCAAATTTCAAAAATTAAATTCAATCAAGGTTCCGGTAAGAAATGATTATGGTTATTTACAGTTCGTAACTCAGATGTTCGTAACTAAAGGACTACCTGTACTCTATCCTTTATTTGGCGATTAAACGGGTAAGCCTTCAACCCGATCATCCCCACTGTCAAACATGGTGGTGGGAACCTAATATTTTCAGCATTGACACTCGAAGTCAGAGTACGGCCTTACTCTTTTTGCAATTGTGCGTGCGTGTGTGTGTGTGTGTGTGTATGTGTGGGGTGTGTGTGTGTGTGTGTGTGTGTGTGTGTGTGTGTGTGTGTGTGTGTGTGTGTGTGTGTGTGTGGAGTAGAAGCGCCATATGATCGACCGCGTCAAAATGGACGGACGGACGGCACACATTCTGTTTGGACAATCAATAATCAGGTTTAATTGTCATCCTACAACAGGGCCTATGTATCGTTTGGAGAAGCAAACAGACCCAAATGTTCCAGTAGACCTAGATTCCACACTTGAGAACCAGAGCACTCTTGAGTTTTGCCTTGTCAGAGAAAACAGTAAGTCTTTCCAGTATCTCATTTATTTTATTTCTGCTTTGACTTAACAATCACAACATAAAAATTCTGACCCAATGTACGAAATTGGAGACTGTAATGATTTTAACTAGACTAAAGCCTGGTTCACACGGCAGGAGAATTGGCCCGATTTTAGCCCCGAATTTCCCCTCTTGCCGTGTGAACCAGGCTTAAGTGCAATTTCTGCAGAAATTGCATGAGAATGCTGAAAGATGAATGCTAATAGCTGAATGCTAATAGCTGAATCCCAATGAAGGAAATTGAAAGCCAAATTATGTGAAAATTACAAAGTAATTAACTATTAATTACTAGTAGTAGTGTCGGAGCGTCAGCCTGATCAGAGGTAGACGTGTGTGTCCTTCCCGGGGTGGTCGACAAGTTTCTGAAGATTATTCTAGTTTGACCATTAGTACAATAAGATAATTATTACTTAATACATAGTGTAACTTGACGTCTTTAAAACTTAAAAAATGGCTAAATTCAATACATCAGTAGTAGTAGTAGTAGTACTACTACTACTTGCGTTGAATTTGAATTTTGAATATAGAACGGATAATATAGAAACAAAACTTAATGACGAATGACATCAAAAGTAATGGATGTGAAATAATTTACAATAATTAATAATTAATAACAATGATTAGTATTAAATATTGCATTTGCATTAAAGAGTTGCCCGGGAGGTTTGACCCCAGGTCCTCTGTGCGGCAGGCAACTAGTCTAACCACTGACTTAATTTGTCTGGTTCAAAAATCATGGTTGTAGTGTATTTATCTTGAAAAGTTCATTGTCAGTCCTATTGAAAATGAATTGGCAAAAGTTGATCTTTAACAATAAATTGTGCAAGTACTGTAAGTAATGTAGAATTAGACGATATATTCCCAGGAAGGCGTGATTTTTTTTTCAGCAAGTAGAAATTTGAACGGTGTATTATGTGGGAGTTGTTTGACGGCAAAAAAAGAGAGGAGAATAAAATGCTATAATAAGTACTTGACTAAGTGCAATTTCTGCAGAAATTGAGTGGGAATGCTGAAAGATGAACACTAATAGCTGAATACTAATATATGAATGCTAATGAAGGAAATAGAAAGATAAATTAAGTGAGAATTACAAAGTAATTAACTATTAATTACTAGTAATAGTAGTAGTAGTAGTAGTAGTAGTAGTCGTAGTAGTAGTAATTGTAGGAACAGTAGCAGTATTTCTCGTTATTATTAAGTAACAACTTGTAGTTAAATGACAAATACAAACCCATCCACCCATTCTGTCAGTAGTCAGCAGTAGTCACCTACCATAAATTACTAGTTTGTAAAGTTTTTTCATTCATCTATTTATAAGCAATGCCTATCCTCCTCTTTCACATCTTGGTGTGTTAGTGCTGGGAAAAAAAAGGAATTATCAGCAAACTTCAGCTAAAATCAGCACAAAAAGAGTATGCCATGTCAGTTTACTTGGCACAAAACACAACTCGTCCAATTAGATGGCAGATAAAGGTCCCGTTGTGAATTGAAACCTTGAAAGTTTGAAAATATCGCTACACTGTACATTCATGTTCCTGTGCAGATAGACTTTATGGTCATAGTGCAAATGTAATTTTATGTAATGTTTAATGTGCCTCTACTGCAGATAATAGTTCTGCAAAGAACACGTGTTATTTATACATAAAGATACAAAAATACACCCACGCACACGCGCACCCACACCCATGCGTGTTCTTCATTGGCCTGATTGTTGTTTGACCTTGAAATTTTCCTTTTTGTATTCTTAGTAGGTCTGCTTTTTACATTGTATTTGTACTAAAGTTATTTTTGCAAAAAAAAAAAAAGAAAAAAGACTTGCTTTTGCCTTTTTCTTGAAGTACATACATATGGGTCGAAATTGACCCATTACAACATAGATCAGGGGTGTCACATGTCACATTCATGTTAGCTCAGGGGCCGCATGGAGGAAAATATATTACCAAGTGGGCCGCATCGGTAAAATAACTGTATATCGCTTAAAAACGATTGCCGTCAATTAAACGCAGATTTTCGCTATTTGTGTGCCAGCCCTAAATTACGGAGCTCGAGCTCAACTGTCATAATATTGTTCCAAAAAATAATATATATATATATATATATATGGGTGTGTATATATATATATGGGTATATATATATATATATATATATATATATATATATATATATATATATATATATATATATATATATATATATATATATGTATATATATATATATATATATATGTATATATATATATATGTATATATATATATATATATATATATTGTTCCCAGAATGCATTGGGTGGCGCAGTTAATGACATTATAAGGATCTTGATCTTGAACTGATCCTTGTCATATCTATTTGTGTTACCAGTAATTGAATTTGTGTCATATTTAACACGTTTGTTGATCTATAATTAACAAAAAATAAATACATACAATACACCAAAACCCTTTGAACTTGACACACTCATCGCACCTGGCAAAAAATAATAATAATTCCACATGTCTAGGTTTACCATGCCATTTTCAAAGAAATTCTGCTTCCAATGTGCCAGTACACCAACGTGCAAGTACCCCAACGTGGGGCAAGCTGCGAGGGCCCTTTATAGCTGCTCGCAGCTCGAGTTATTATTATTATTATTATTATTATTATTGTGATGAGTGTGTCAAGTTCAAAGGGTTTTGGTGATTGTTAAGATCTGCAAAAATCAGCGTCCTTTTTTATTTTCAGGCAATGAGTTGCCCTGCTTGGTATTTTTTGTAAAAGTACATATTGTAACGATTATCGGCCGGTTGTAACTTTTTGCAACCTCAGTTCCAAAGGAATTCCACTCCTATGGCCTGGACAGGCCACCGTGGGGGTGGGGAGGACAAGAACATCCCCCACAAACAGCCACACATGTTCTGACTGACACGCGCACACGCGCACACACACACACACGTCAGAACAGTAAAAGCCTTCTTAGAAACTTGACTTTCTTATTTTGCAACAGAACAATGAATTATGAAATGTTATGTTTGCCATTTGTGAAATGTTGACTCCATGAAATGTCATGAAAATGTTCCATTGCAGTGGCAGATTCTCCACTAAACTTTCATGTGTATGCACGTTTTAACAATGTAAGCTAGGTAACATTTCATTTGAGGTATTCAATTGTACGTGTTGCATTGATTGAATTCTGACCTTAGAATTTCAACAAACATGGGATCCAGATTCAATCTGATTAGTCTCTAGCAAAACCCTCTCTAAGCTGGTAACTTTCCACTGTGGTCTCACCGGCCCCCTGGTGTGGAGGCCGCCGCCCTTCCAATTTAAAAGCACGCTCCCTGCTTGCTGCTCGCTCTCTTCTTCGCTGCTCTTTGGCTCCCGCTCTCTTCACTGCTCCTTGGCTCCTCTTGGCTCTTTCCTGGTCTCCATCGGCGCGGCTGCCAGACAAAGGGCTAGCCCAGCTAGCTTAACCTCCAGCACACGGCAATGCACAGATGCCATCGCGTGTAGCGACAGGCGCAGCGAAACACGCTGCTTTTAGTCCCTGCAAAGGCTCAACGGATGGTGCTTTTCCCAAGCACCCTGAGGCCTCCACCAAGAGGGCCTCTCCCCAGCCAGCAGGTTGACCCCATGACGCTCAGTTGGCCAGCCGGACGACCTGTCTCTCCCTCTCCTGAACTGAACCTTCTCCATTCTATCTTCAAACGGGCTTGGCGAGTCTCCATCCAGGGTCCTGCTTCTCAGATCAACCCCATCTGTAAGTGCAACTTTGCAGGCCTTCGCCCTAGTACAAATTGGTGCAAACTAGGTTGATTGTGGGTCCCATGTTGGTTGATTCAAGAAATCCATCACCTTGGTTAAGACCGTTTCTCTTTTCTTCTCCTTTGATTATTTTTATTATTTTAGTTCTAGGTTCATTTCCTATCATAGTAGTTAGTTTTGCTTCTTTAAATTCTAAGTAGATTATCCCACCTAGGTTAGAGAATAAACATGCACAAAACTCAAAACCTGGTTTACTGTGTGTGTGTTTCATCAATTTATAGTGACCTCTTAGCTGAACAAAGAACTCACAAAATTGTAGTAAGGTCACAACCTTCATTTTAATGACTGATTCAACGAGGTTCTCATCTGTTATCCTGATAAAATTATCAAAAAGAGATGTGGTGCTCCGCAGGCAAGCTCAACTTAATTTAAATATTAAGTTTGAGTCTCCTTCAATTAATGAGCCAATTGATTATTAATTTAATAATTAACAATTATTGATTTAATAATTAATTGGACCGATTTCCCTTACAATATTCAGATCATCGCTCGTACTCATTGCACAATGTTGCTTTTATTGTCCATAGAGACGATCAAAAATAAATAAAACAAAATGAAAAAGTACATATGTTTGGATCGGACTGATGCCAGTGAACATTTTGAGTGGTGGAAAGTAAAAGAATATTCATAAATGACTTAGTTATGGGCGGCACGGTGGGCGAGTGGTTAGCACGTCCGCCTCCCAGTTCTCAGGACTCCGGGTCGAGTCCAGGCTCCGGCCTTCCTGTGTGGAGTTTAGATGTTCTCCCCATGCCCGTCTGGGTCTTCTCCGGGTACTCCGGCCTCCTCCCACATTCCAAAGACATGCACGGCAGGTTAATTGGGCGCTCCGAATTGTCCTTAGGTGTGCTTGTGCGTGTGGATGGTTGTTCGTCTCTGTGTGCCCTGCGATTGCTTGGCAACCAGTCCAGGGTGTCCCCCGCCTACTGCCCAAAGCCAGCTGAGATAGGCGCCAGCGATTCTTGTGAGGAATAAGCGGTCAAGAAAATGGATGGATGGATGGACTTAGTTATCACATTTAAAATGAGTTACAAATTTTGTACAAAATACCGAAAGGGGATTTTTTTTATGCCTCAAGGACTAGGTGGCGCTGTATATAAAACTGAATTTTGTCATAGAGATACCTTCAGGCCTTGACTATAAACATACATGTCAAGCTTGGGATTTTTTGGAGCATGTACCATGGAGTTATTAACTCATTTGCTCCCAATAACGTGTAAATACGTTTTTTTTTATGTTGTAAATGTCCCAAAGACGTATTTATACGTTTGTTTTGTTTTGTTTTTTTATGCTAGAGCATACAGAAGGCTTTGATGCAGCCTCTCAACTGCAAAGAACGGTTTCAGAAATGGTAGTTATTACACAAACGGCCATCAGGTGGCAGCAGAGCAAAGGAGATCAACCAGGGCCATCTCGAAAAAAAGCTAAATTACTTACAATTTTAAATAATTTGTGAAAACTGATGAAACTTATCTCTCTTCTAATGCTAATTGCTGCAAAACGGAAACAGAATCATTCTTTTTTTTATGATGAAAGAAGAGATTTTAATCTTTCTTTTGGTAGGTTCCATGCTTTTATAGCAATTGAACACAATATTCTGTGGGCCTTGCAAAATCAGTCAAAATCCAGTAAAACAGCCGGGAGCAAACGGGATTGCTTCTGTGAAAATGGCTGGGAGTGAATGAGTTAAGCATATCTTTCATTCACGATATTGCTTTTAATGTCCATAGAGGCTATCAAAAATAAATGAAAAAATTCGTATGTTTGGATAGGTCTGATGCCAGTGAACATTTTGAGTGGTGGAAAGTAAAAGAATATTCATAAATGACTTAGTTATCAAACTTAGAATGAGTTTACAATTTTTGTAAAAATACCGTAAGTGGGGTATTTTATTTTATTTTTTTAATGCCTCAAGGGCTAGGTGGCGCTGCATATATAACTGAATGTTGTCATAGAGATACCTTCAGGCCTTGACTATGAATATACATGTCAAGTTTGGGATTTTTTGGAAGATGTACTGGGGAGTTATTAAGCATATCCTTTTTCATCTGAAAACACAAAATTTGATGCCCCGTCCTTATCATATATATTCCGAAAAGTCGAGATTTTTCCCCCTGTCGTTGGCTCACGTCTTGACATGGTCCAGGTCAAGTCTGAAGTCAGTCGGATGAAACGTGTAGGAGAAGTGGGCAAAAGTATGCCCCCTGTAAATGTGCAAAAATCATCAAAAAAGGGACATTCAAAACTTCGTAGCTCACTTACTGTTCATTTTAGCATATAGTTCCAAGACACTTTTTTTTTGTAGGTCTTGGGCTCCCTCATGCACCTAAAAATTTTCATAGATCTTGCTTAAACGTACAACCGAGGCTGCTTCGTCAAAAATTTCTAGGGGGCGCTATTGAGTCATTTTTGTAAAAATAGCACAATATATGATAAAATATTACTCATTTTACCACGCCAGATGTGTGTGCCAAGTTTCATGAGTTTCTGTGCATGTTTAGACCCTCAAAATCGCCGTTGTTTTCTTGGCGAACAACTTAGTCACGCCCACAGCGTTTCGCGAAAACTCACCAACTTCGTGTTGTGACATCATGAAGGTCGAAACCCTCATCTGAGCAAATATGAGGTAGATCCAGTTAATGTGGTTGGAGAAAAACATGGAAGAAAAAAAAATTGCCACTAGGTGGCGCTATCAGTAATATGAAATATTGACGGCTGACGGTTGACGGCTTCTTTCTTTGGTGGCGGTCCTAATACATGCCAGATCCATCACACCAGCATCTACTGAAACTCAAACAGAATTCGCCTCTCCCTCCCACAGCCCGTTGAATCAGTGGGTGCTGGTGTCTGTGGATCTCACTTTGCTTTATCTATCCTTCCCTCCTTCCTCTCTTATGTTTTTCCTCTGGTCACTTGAGATCTCCTCAATTTATTGGAAGTTTGAGGTTTCTGGGGTTGGCATAAGACTCTGGTTTTGTAACCACACAGGAGGGGTTTGGTTGGTGCTGGATTTCACTTTGATGGATTGGATGTACTGGTTTCTCTGGATCTCACTCTGCCTCATCGATCCTTCCCTCCTTCCTCTCTTTAGTTTTTCCTCCGGACTCTTGAGATCTCGTTAATTTGTTGGAATTTTGAGGCTTCTGGGGTCAGCGTAAGACTCTGATTCTGTAACCATGGGGAAGGCAGGAAGTGTCTGGCCGGTGCTGGATTTCACTTTGATTGATCTTTCTTTATCTTTTTTTTTACCTTTTCTCTGGTCTCCTGACCATTTGAACTTCACGACTCTGGCGAGACTTTGAAGTACCTGGTTAAGGTGAAGGGTAATGGGATTTTTATAAGGTTTTAGGTGAATTCATGAGTATAAATTTATACGTACACGCAAACGCACGCACACAAATGCACGCACGCACACGCACACACGCACGCACACATAAACACACACACACAAAAAAAAAAAAGAGCAATGATGATAAGACGTTGAATCGGTAAGACTACCGAATGAACAATTCTGAGCTCTAAGAAAAAAAAAAAAAAAAAGTAATATGAAATATAAGTTCGTAGATGTGTTCAGGGCTGGACTCTCATCAATTGTGTGAAATTTTGAGAAGATAGGATAGTGGTCAAGTTAAAGCAACTTTTATTGTCACGAAAAATCAGCAGACTTTGCGGCACCGTAACGGCAACGCCCGTTGGCGAAAAGTTACAATAGGCGCTTTCACACCGCAGGAACTTATTCAGGAACTTCCCTATGTTCCGGGGGAGTTTGTCCAAAGTTTGCGTTCACACACAAAAGTAGTTCCGGGTCTGGGGGGGTCGAAACGGTACTACCTAAGTACCTAGGCAAGAGGAGGGTATTTCGGTGTACCCTGAACTACACAAGTGGGGGCGTGTTGTGAAGTGTGTCATGATTGGTTGACTGGACGAGGAGGTGTGTTTTGGATAGGTGAGTTTTTCGCGGTAAAGCCGCCATTTCTTTTTTACTTTTCACTGCTGAGAGCGCGACGATTTTTCCCCCCCAAACGTTTTGGAAATGGAAGGATTTAAAAAAAAACGATAGGTGGACGGACGAAGAAGTGCAGGCTCTCCTGAGCATTTACGGGGACGAGGAGACCCAACGACAATTTGAAAGTGCCACAAGAAACGATCAAGTCTATCAATTGATAACCGCGAAGCTAGAAGAGCTTAGCATTTTCCACACACAAAGGCAGGTAAGGGGAAAACTCAAGAAACTCAAACAGGACTATAAAAAACTCAAGGACCACAACAGCCGAAGCGGAAATGACCGCAAAATTAATAAATGGTACGAAAGACTGGACGTCATTCTCGGCCACCGGATGGGGTGTACAACCGGTAAAACAAAGGACTCTGCAATTGCAATGCTGGAAGTTATGTGCGAGGACACGGCAGTGGGTGAGGATTCCTCAACAACAGACACGCTAACACACCAAGGTAAGACAGAATTGCCTCATGAACATTTGTATTTATATATTCGTTTAGGTCGCTGCGCGGTCTTAACGTGGCTTTTACACCGCGCTAGCACTAAGTTGTTAGCGTAGCATGGCTTAAGCTTGGCAAAGGCACGCATCCAGCTCCGAACCTATGTAATGTTGTGAAATCATTCCTAAATCAATTAACCTAGTAAATGAAGAGTATTTTAGGCAGCTAATGCCGAAATAGCCTTGCTTCCAGTGATGACGAAATTGGAAAGCTTTGTGCAAAGGACGTGTGGAAACCAGGCATGATATGCACGGTTAAAAGCAAAACAACCACTTCGTTTGTTTTTTTTTCCCCTTAAGCCAAGGCTCTGTGTACAACGCGACTAAAGAGTTTTAACTTGTTAGTCTCATCACCTAACAGCTCGTATATAGTTCTGGGGAAACGAAAACGTAAGAAGAATGACTCGAAATTGATATTTTTCCGTGACCTTCACCTCGATACCAGCGCTACTTTGCCATGAATCGCGCGAGAATTTCGCTGGCAGGGGAGTTGACGGTCACGGTGAAATATCCGTTGCTATAAAAGGTATGCCGTCTAACAGTGTAAACTGACCTTTGTTGTGATGTACTCTGACTTACAGCGGGACCTTCTCTGTGCTCTCCTTTACGTTATGATGCCTCCCTGAACAGTCCGGGTATGTTTCATTTCATTTTATATAACTTCAAAAGCTTCATTTAAAACTTTTAAAGCAACACCCCACTCACAATTAATTTTGCTTCGTTGAATAAGGCAGTGTGTTTGTTTGTTTATTGGACATTATAAACAAATGAGTAGCAGTTAACATTTTAAAAGAAAGAAGAAACTTATTGCAATCATTCATAATAGTTTACATGTTCAAAGGAGTAGAAAGAAGTTAAAAACTTGTCTAGTTCTACCCACTTTATATCTACTGACTCATTTCATTAAAAAAAAAAAAAAAAAAGTACATTACTGGAATGTATTAATTTACTACACGTTTTCTTTTACTGGAATGTACTAAAAGAAAATGTGTAATCCTGCTTGTGTAAACAATTGCACCTTAACACATGCGTGCATTTGTCATTAACGTATGTACATGAAATTCATAGGCATACACAATAATAAATCCCCATACTCACATATACAATTTTCATTTCACTCATAATGGTGCATTGAGAAAGGGGGAAAAAAAAAAAGTTACATTCCTGCAATTTTACTCGTGTGTATTGCCTAAAAAAAGCTTCAAGTGCATGCCGCCATATTTGGCAATGTAGTGTGGCATATTCTGTTCTGTAACTATGAAAAATGAAAGTACATTAACGTGAGTGCCGTGTTTTACCCCTACCTAAATCATTGTACTGTACTCTTACTCATAGCACGAATCTGTTGAAACCGTTTAAGTCAGGGGTGGCAAACTGCGGTCCTCGAGGGCCGGTGTCCTGCAGGTTTTGCAGATTTCCCTACTCGAAGTGCAGCTGATTCCAATTAACAGGCTCGTTATCAGGTTTCTGCAGAGCTTGCTGATGAGCTGATCATGAATCAGCTGTGTTGAAGGGAAATATCCAAAACCAGCAGGACTGCGGCCCTCGAGGACCGGATCTCGCCACCCCTGGTTTAAGTCGATGCGTTAGGAAGGTACAAGCGAGGATGGTCCGTCCACAAGCAGAAACTGCGCCACTCGAACAGAGTTTCCTGCCCCTTTGTCAAGTTCCAATAAGTTCAAAGTCATGTAACTGGAAGCTCATCAAAAGTATTTACTGTCACTCATTGTACATTTACATCCCTATAGGTTAGCGGACACGGGACCGAGACCACCTATTTTTGGAATACCTGCACCAATTTGATGAAAAGAAGGGGGAGTCCACGAGTGCAACGTTCTTAGAAGAAATGCAGTTGCACAAGGAGGACCTTGAACTCAGACGCGAGCAGCACAAGGAGGAAGTTGACCTCAGAAGCGAGGAGCGCAAGGAAGATCAACACGTGGCACATGAGCTGGTTGAACAAAGGCACGACAGAGAGTTCCAAATGGGCTTCCTGGCAGTCCAAAACAGACTTGTCGACACAAATAAGCCAAATGCATAAGTAATAAATGCTTTTGTTTTCATATCACTTTTGTGGTTCTGGTTTTTTTTCCACACGAATAAAAACTTATGCTCAATGAATTCTTTTTAATGTTTTTATTTTTGACAAACAGTAATGCAAACATAATTACAGCGTCCCACCATTCAGAGGTTCTGATGTTCTTCCACCACTCCCTGCGCGGAACACACCCAGATTGGTAGAAGTGGCAAATCTGAAACAGAAACACAACAAATTAATAAATGTTAATATCTACATTAATTACTTTTGTGCAACAGCCTTGTGATTTACATGACAGAATACCTTAAAATAGCGGAATATGCACCAATTTATGGCCCTATGATAAACCACTGGCTTGAGGTGGCAATCTGACACTTCCAAAATCAGCACTTTTCCCAAAATCCCGGCACCTTTGTTCTAACATTCGTGCATCGTCAAAGAAAGCAAGCCATTTCAACACTTTGGATCGGTCAATCATGTGTTTAACAGAAAAAAAAAAAGAAAAAAAAACATGCGGACAGACTAACAATACGTCCAGGTCCAACGGTATTATGAAATACGCAGCGTACATGTACCGTGAACAGCAACTCGCCATCAAGCCCTATTTTGCCGTGAATTGCACGAGAACTAGGCAGGAAACACCAGTTTCCAGCGATTGCCCTTTTCATGGCAGAAAGTACGACAAAATATCCACAAACGACCGACGCGCGGGGACACACGCAAGTAGACGTGCAACTGAACGCGCCAGTCATACGTTGTGTTTAAGGCACTAATACACTCTGTAACTTCATTTTTTTTTTCGTGTTCTCCACCTTGCAAGGGGAGCTCCGTTACATGTTACAGCTTAATTCCGATGTGAAATAAATTTCGTATAATTGTGTTTAAACCTTACCAGTGCACGTCTTCGTGCTTGCAGGTTTGACTGTCTTTCCAAGTGAGCAAGTCCTGCCCATTTCTCATCTTGATGTGGTAATACGGCGGGTCCCAATGGTTCTCATCAACCTTTCCCGTGAAGTTCTAATTGCTGCAAACACAACTCTGTACAACATGACAAGGAAAACGAAAAGATGATATGCCTTGTATTATAACAAATGGCGATGGAGGGTCAAAGGTCGCGTTTTTCAACGTCACACTGGTTGTTTGTCATTCAGTTTTACCGGTACCGCCACTTGCTGGACAGGCGGGGTAGTGCTGTTTTTTTTCCTCCCCTGACATACGTCATCAGTCTCATTTGAATAAACTACCCTGCCTGCTTTCATGCCGTGTGAACGCAAACTCGTGGGCCGCTCACAAGTTCTTCGGACCCGGAACTGACTCTACCATGAACTCAAAGTTCCTGGGCTTTTTGGTGTGAAAGCGCCTAATATTTGGTGTGGGACATGATCAACATCTTAAGGCTTTCCTGACCAATTTTCAACTGGATCCCTTCAACGAGCTTGGCACAGTAGCTAAAAACGTAAAGTATGACATTTATTGTCACCACTAGGTGGCGCTATATGTATAACTGAATTTTACCATATAGATGTTTCCAGGCCGTGACTATTGATTTGCATGAGAAGTTTGAGATTTTTTGGAACTTGAACATGGGAGTTATTAAGCATTTGCTCTTTCTGGACAAATGAAATTTTAAAGGCAATATCTGATGCCCCGCCCCCGTCATATAGTATTTCGAAAAGTCAAGATTTTTTGCCCAGTTGTTCTCTCGGGTCTTGAGGTGATGCATGGCAACTTTGAAGTCAACTGGATGAAAAATGTTTGCAAAGGGGGAAAAAGCATGACCACAGTGAATGTGCCAAAATGGGCCAAAATTGGACATTCAAAAATTCATAGCTCACTTCCTGTACATTTTAGGAAATGGCTTCCACTGACTTTTTTTGTGCGTCTCAGGGTGCTACATGTGCCTGCCAATTTTCGTAGCTCTAGGTCAAACGGGCCGGGATTGGTTTTTATTTTTTTCTAGGCTAGGGGGCGCTATATGTATGACATTTGTGGTCCCCACTAGGTGGCGCTATATGTATCACAGAATTTTATTGTTTCGATGTTTTCAGGCCGTGACTCTTAAGTTGCATGAGGTCAACGGGCCGGAATTGGTTTTTATTTTTCTACGCTAGGGGGCGCTAATAGAGTTGCGTTGTTATGATAACAACATAATATCACATTTTTCGCCGGGCCCGAAGAGATTGCAAAGTTTGGTGAGTTTTCGTAAATGTTTAGGCCTTCAAAAATGCGATCGTTTATGGAGAAGAAGAAGAGGAAGAAGAAGAAGAAGAAGAAGTATTCTTACAAAAACAAGAGGGACCTCGCAGCGGTCGCTGCTCGGGCCCTAATAATTCTTACAAAAACAAGAGGGACCTCGCAGCGATCGCTGCTCGGGCCCTAATAATAATAATAATTAAATAAACCATAACTTTAAGTTGTGTGTAAAATAATGACATCCGAAACGACTCCCCCGTACAAGTTGTATTGCTCATCTGAGGACTGCTTGTGAAGTTACAAATTTTATATATTTTGATTGTGGGCGACTGATTAATTACTCTGACATTACAATTATTATTATTTTTTTAACTTTGCAAAATCATCTCACGGGCCTGATTCAACCTCTTTGCGGGTTTAACAAACAAATTTGAAACAAATTGGATGATAAATAATTGTTTTAGGGTATTTTTTGGCTGATCTTCAGACACGGGTCAAAACCGACCCGTTAACACAAGGGAAGATACCAGAAAGCTAACACAAGAGGAAGGTTAAGCCAGCTTTTCCCACAATTGAAATGTTAACAAAGTGCAAATATAGCAACCGTAATGGAATGAAATGGAAATAAAAAAACAGGCCAGGTAGTTTTTACCCTGCAAGGACTTATTGTAACATACAGTAACTGCTTAAAGTGTATGGGACAGCTCAGGACATTTTTTAATATGTTGTTTGGAACGGTATAATATACACGACAAAATGAGCGGCTCGTGGAGTCAAAACATATTAAAATAGTATTTCCTTATTTTTAAATTACCCGCGCAAAATCTGGCCATTTGGCGCGCTCCAGCGCCCGAATCGGATATGACATCAGAGGAAGAACGGAAGTCAGCGTCTTTGCTTTGCCGCTGCAAGCTTATGACTGCTGTGTGTTTTATCATCAACTGAATTCCTACAATGCCGTCTCGTTGCGTGGCCGGATTTTGTTGTAATCGAAGGGAGGATGGCGTGAACCTTTTTCGGTTCCCTCAAGTTGCATTTCTTGGCGAAAAATGGACAAAGCAAGTACAACAGACGAGAGATAAATGGACACCTGACTCCAACGTCAGTGTTGTACAGCGCACATAAACACATGAAACTTGGCACACACATCTGGCCTGGCAAAATGAGCGATATTTTATCCTGGATTGTGCTATTTTTACAAAAATGACTCAATAGCGCCCCCTAGAAAATTTTAATGAAGCAGCCCCGGTTGTACGTTTAAGCAAGATCTACGAACATTTTTAGGTGTATGAGGGAGCCCAAGACCTACAAAAAAGTCTCTTGGACCCATATGCTAAAATGAACAGGAAGTGAGCTACGAATTTTTGAATGTCCCATATTTTACGATTTTAGCACATTTACAGGGGGCATACTTTTGCCCACTTCTCCTACACGTTTCATCCGACTGACTTCAGACTTGACCTGGGCTATGTCAAGACCTGAGCCAACGACAGGGAGAAAAATCTTGACTTTTCTAAATACTATATGATGAGGGCGGGGCATCAAAATTTGTGTTTCGCAATGAAAAATGATATGCTTAATAACTCTCCGGTACATGCTCTAAAAAATCCCAAACTTGACATGTATGTTTATAGTCAAGGCCTGAAGCTATCTCTATGACAACATTCAGTTATATATGCAGCGCCACCTAGCCCTTGAGGCATGAAAAAAAAATACCCCACTTACGGTATTTTTACAAAAATTGTAAACTCATTCTCAGTGTGATCACGAAGTCATTTATGAATATTCTTTTACTTTCCACCACTCAAAATGTTCACTGGTATCAGACCTAACCAAACATACATATTTTTGTTATTTAGTTTTATGTATTTTTGATAGCCACTATGGACATTAAAAGCAATATCGTGAATGAAGGCTATGCTTAATAACTCCCAGGTACATGCTCAAAAAAATCCCATATTTGAAATGTATATTTATAGTCAAGGCCTGAAGGTATCTCTTTGACAAAATTCAGTTATAAATACAGCGCCACCTAGTCGTTGAGGCATAAAAAAAAATGTCTCACTTATGGTATTTTTGTAAAAATTGTAAACTCATTGTAAGTGTGATAACTAAGTCATTTATGAATATTCTTTTACTTTCCACCACTCAATATGTTCACTGGCATCAGACCAATCCAAACATACGTATTTTTTATTTAGTTTTTTTTTTTTTTTTTATCGCCTCTATGGACAATAAAAGCAACATTGTGCAATGAGTACGAGCGATGATGTGTGTATATATACTTTTACGAAAAATACCAATCAGGGCAACTCATTGCCTAAAAATAAAAAAAAGACGCTAATTTTTGCAGATCTTAAAAATCACCAAAACCCATTGAGCTTGACACACTCATCACACCTGGCAAAAAAAAAATAAAAATCCACATGTTTATCATGCCATTTTCAAAGAAATTCTGCTTCCAATGTGCCAGTACCAACAAACGATCCCGATTTTGGGTACCTAAACATTCACGAAAACTCACCGAACTTTGCACACTCCTCAGGCCCGGCGAAAAATTTGATATTATGAAGTCGTCATAACAACGCGACTCTATAGCGCCCCCTAGCGTAGAAAAATAAAAACCAAGCCCGGCACGTTTGAGCTAGAGCAACGAAAATTGGCAGGCACGTGTAGCACCCCGAGATGCACAAAAAAAGTCTATTGGGACCATGTAGATAAAATGTACAGGAAATGAGCTATGAATTTTTTAATGTCCAATTTTGGCCTATTTTGGCACATTCACTGTTGTCATGCTTTTTCCCCCTCTGCAAACATTTTTCATCCAATTAACTTCAAACTTGGCATTTATCATCTCAAGACGTGAGAGAACAACTGGGCAAAAAACCTTGACTTTTCGAAATACTATATGATGGGGGCGGGGCATCAAATATTGCCTTTAAAATTTCATTTGTCCAGAAAGAGCAAATGCTTAATAACTCCCATGTTCAGGCTCCAAAAAATCTCAAACTTCTCAGGCAACGTAATAGTCACGGCCTGAAAACATCTATATGATAAAATTCAGTTATACATATAGCGCCACCTAGTGGTGACAATAAATGTCATACTTTACGTTTTTAGCTACTGCGCTGAACTCGTTGAAGGGATCCAGTTGAAAATTGGTCAGAAAAGCCTTAAGATGTTGATCATGCCCCACACCGAATATTGTAACTTTTCGCCAAAGGGCGTGGCCGCTACGGTGCCGCAAAGTCTGAAGATTTTTCGTGACAATAAAAGCTGCATTAACTTGACTGAGATGATCCTATCTTCTCAAAATTTCACACATTTGATGAGAGTCCAGCCCTAAAGACATCTATGAACTTATATTTCATCTTACTGATAGCGCCACCTAGTGGTAATTTTTTTTCTTACGAATTTTCTTCTACGTTTTTCTCCAAACACGTTAACTGGGCCTACCTCATATTTGCTCAGATGAGGGATTCGGCCTTCATGATGTCACAACACGAAGTTTGTGAGTTTTCGCGAATCGCTGTGGGCGTGGCTTAGCACTGTTCGCCAAGAAAACAACGCCAGTTTTGAGGGTCTAAACATGCGCAGAAACTCATGAAACTTGGCACACACATCTGGCCTGGTAAAATGAACAATATTTTATTGTTGATTGTGCTATTTTTACAAAAATGACTCAATAGCGCCCCCTAGGAATTTTTAATGAAGCAGCCCCGGTTGTACGTTTAAGCAAGATCTACGAAAATTTTTAGCTGTATGAGGGAGCCCAAGACCTACAAAAAAGTCTCTTGGACCCATATGCTAAAATGAACAGGAAGTGAGCTACGAATTTTTGAATGTCCCATTTTTGACGATTTTTGCACATTCACAGGGGGCAGACTTTTGCCCACTTCTCCTACACGTTTCATCTGACTGAGTTAAGACTTGACCTGGACCATGTCAAGACCTGAGCCAACGAAAGGGGGAAAAATGACTTTTCGAAATACTATATGATGAAGGCGGGGCATCAAAATTTGTGTTTCGCACTGAAAAAGGATATGCTTAATAACTCCCCGGTACATGCTCCAAAAAATCCCAAACTTGACATGTATGTTTATCGTCAAGGCCTGAAGCTATCTCTATGACAACATTCAGTTATATATGCAGCGCCACCTAGCCCTTGAGGCTTTAAAAAAAAATACCCCACATACGGTATTTTGTACAAAAAATGTAAACTCATTCTAAGTGTGATAACTAAGTCATTTATGAATATTCTTTTAGTTTCCACCACTCAAAATGTTCACTGGCATCAGACTTATCCAAACATATGTATTTTTTATTTAGTTTTATGGCAAGATTCTGAAGTACCTGGTTAAGGCGAAGGGTAATGGGATATTTATAAGGCTTTAGGTGAATTAATGAGTATAAATTTATACGTATTTGCACGCACACGCACGCACGCACGCGCACGCACGCACGCAAACGCACACACGCAAACGCACGCACACAAAAAAAAAAAAAGAAAAAAAGAGCAATGATGATAAGACGTTGAATCGGTAAGACTACCGAATGAACAATTCTGAGCTCTTAAAAAAAAAAAAAAAAAAGGACTTATCCAAACATATATATTTATTTTTTTATTTTTGCTAGCCTCTGTGGACATTAAAAGCAATATCGTGAATGAAGGATATGCATAATAACTCCACGGTACATGCTCCAAAAAAAATCCCACACTTGACATGTATGCTTATAATCAAGGCCTGAAGGTATCTCTATGACAACATTCAGTTATAAATACAGCGCCACCTAGCCCTTGAGGCATAATATATAAAAAAAAAAACACACACACATACGGTATTTTGTACAAAAAATGTAAACTCATTCTAAGTGTGATAACTAAGTCATTTATGAATATTCTTTTAGTTTCCAACCCTCAAATTGTTCACTGGCTTCACACTGATCCAAACGTATGTACGTTTCCATTTTGTTTTATTCATTTTTGATTGCCCCTTTGGACAATAAAAGTAACATTGTGCAATGAGTACAACGAGCGATGATGTATATATACACTTTTACAAAAAATACCAATCAGGGCAACTCATTGCCTAAAAATAAAAAAGGACGCTGATTTTTGCAGGTCTTAACAATCACCAAAACCCGTTGAGCTTGACACACACTGGCAAAAAAAATATTCTACATGAAAACGTTTATTATGCCATTTTCAAAGAAATTTTGCTTCCAATATGCCAGTACCCCAACGTGCCAGTACCCTAACGTGCAAGTACCCCAACGTGCCAGTACCCTAAAGTGCAAGTACCCCAACGTGCAAGGACCCCAACGTGGCCCGTGCTGCGAGGGCCCTTTATAGCTGCTCGCAGCTCTAGTTAGGGCCCGAGCAGCGACCGCTGCGAGGTCCCTCTTGTTTTTGTAAGAATTCTTCTTCTTCTTCTTCTTCTTCTTCTTCTTCTTCTTCTTCTTCTTCTTCTTCTTCTTCTTCTCCGTAAACGATCGCATTTTTGAGGGCCTAAACATTTACGAAAACTCACCAAACTTTGCAGTCTCTTCGGGCCCGGCGAAAAATTTGATATTATGTAGTTGCCATAACAATGCGACTCTATAGCGCCCCCTAGCGTAGAAAAATAAAAACCAATCCCGGCCCGTTTGACCTAGAGCTACGAAAATTGCCAGGCACGTGTAGCACCCCGAGACGCACAAAAAAGTCAGTGGAAGCCATTTCCTAAAATGTACAGGAAGTGAGCTATGAATTTTTGAATGTCCAATTTTGGCCCATTTTGGCACATTCACTGTGGTCATACTTTTTCCCCCTTTGCAAATATTTTTCAGCCAGTTGACTTCAAACTTGCCATGTATCATCTCAAGGCCCAAGACAACAACTGGGCAAAATATCTTAACTTTTTGGAATACTATATGACGGGGGCGGGGCATCAAATATTGCCTTTAAAATTTAATTTGTCCAGAAAGACAAAATGCTGAATAACTCCCATGAACAAGCTCCAAAAAAATCTCAAACTTCTCATGCAACTTAATAGTCACGGCCTGAAAACATCTATATGATACAATTCTGTTATATATATAGCGCCACCTAGTGGTGACAATAAATGTCATACTTTACGTTTTTAGCTACTGTGCCAAGCTCTTTGAAGGGATCCAGTTGAAAATTGGTCAGACAAGCCTTAAGATGTTGATCATGCCCCACACCGAATATTGTAACTTTTCGCCAAAGGGCGTGGCCGCTACGGTGCCGCAAAGTCTGGTAATTTTTCGTGGCAATAAAAGCTGCTTTAACTTGACCCAGAAGATCCTATCTTCTCAAAATTTCACACATTTGATGAGAGTCCAGCCCTTAAAGACCAAATGTGATGTAATTTCATGAAATACCATATAGGGTCACAATAGAAGCATTGAAACACTGTCCAACAAATAAAGTATGAAAAAATAATTTATATGTTATATATTTGACGAAATAATCGCTTTTCCGAAGTTTTAGCTTGTCGGGCGACAAACCCGGAAGTGATACGTCACACCGGGAACAGCGATGGCAGCGCTCCATGCAGACGCTATAGAAAGCCACTCAAACGTCGATTCAGACAGCGATATCAGCGATAGTTTGAGCGAAAATGAGGAGAACCAAGTTTTTGAAGAGTTGGAGGAAGAGGAGGAGGTTGGTATTTTATACGTTGGACCTTACATGTACGAGCCAGATGCTAATCAGGATGCTGATAGTGCGCCCAGACGACCTGACATGGAATGGAGACAAGACTCGTCGAGATTACAAGATTGGTAAGATATATGTAGGCAGTGGTATTTTTTTTTTTTTATTTGAAGATGCCAGCATTTGGACATAATTTTATATTTTTGTCTGACGTTTTTTTTTTTTAAATAAATAAATCGGACTTTATGTTCAAGCAGTTACTCAGTACTTGAGTATTCTTTTCAGCAATGTTTTTTTTTTACTTGTACTTGAGAGATTTATCAATGACTATTTCTTACTTTTGTACATGATTCAGTCCACGTACTTGTATATTTTGAAACAAATGTTTTCATAAACAGAATTATTGACTGATTGGTATAGCAATACACTTGTTCAATAACATTTCTGTTCATGGTGTCATCGCTCAGTATTTTACTATTTATTTTTTATTTTTTTATTTCAGGTGTACTTGTGGTAATTGCCAGCAAATGCCTACAGCTGTAGAATGTGTTTGCTGCCATGAAATTCAAAAAGTAGTGACTGTACGTCTACAAGGAGAGGAACACTTCAATCAGGTACTGGACTGCATCACTGATCATCCTGGATTCAATGCTGTGTGCCTGGACCCATATGGATTACAGGTAGCATGGATGACCTACAAGCAACAGTACAGAGGCAAGGCATTTGATGGGCCACAGGATGCCAAGTATAGACATATTGCCTACAGACAATTTGTGCGCTGGTGCTGGAAGTTTCTTGGTCTGGACAACCGTGTTGTCCTTCCAGCATGTGCAGTGTCTTGTATCAGGGCACATTTTCCACCACCAGGAGAAGAGGAGTCAGCTTTATTCAAAGGGTTTCGTGTTTCACAGAGAAATGTTCCAGAACTGTGATTTGGACTAGTTACATCATAATAAAAATAAACAAATGAGGACAACTTAATACAAGGGATGTGATTCTTTATTTTCTGAGGAATCTCGTATGGTGCTCAGCAATAACATTTGATTTTTCCGGTCTGTTCACTGCTGCTGTAAGAAATTGTGGGTCGACGACCACATCACCGGTTCTGTACTTATTTGGAATGTCAATCAGTTTCATCACCTCTGAAAGGCAGTCATTCACATAGTCTGCAAAAAAAGAAAAAAAAAATTGGGATGATAAATATTTGGGCGACATACATACTTACACTAAGTAATGCATCTGCCTGGAATTGTTTTTGTTTCATAACTTACCATAAGTTGCATCCACCAATATCTTTCTCAGAGAATAGCCACCACTCTTATATTTGGGATAAACGATGCAGTAGGAGTGTATTCCTTCCTTCGTCACGTTCTGTGGTCTCCCAGCATTTTCATTATAATGCATAGCAGCGAGAATGATTCTGGAATTGAACAAAAATTGCCTTATTAACAAATTGTCACATTGTGATGAAATAGCTTTATATCTCAAAGTTCTACATTTCATCCTTATGTTCTACTAGTCATGGACAGATCACACTTGAAGAAGCACATTATATATATATATATATATATATATATATATATATATATATATTTATATTTATATTTATTTATTTTTTATTTTTATTTTTTTTTCTCGATTCTTTGAGATGGCATTTTTGGTTGAACAGATGCAGTGGAAATTTAATAAATTTCCATTGCACTAGCTGTTATGTTTAAGCCATGAGCACCATCTAGAGGAGCCTCAAAGCAAGTGCTTCATTACGTTATTTTCCCCCCTCATCACTATAGTCTCCATTTCATACATATCAAAGTTTTCTTAAACGCACCTGCTTTTCATTCCTTTGTACGAAAAGTTGTACATCTTTGGGGCAAAGTGATTCACCACACTGTGAAAAGCTTCCACACCACTGGTCTGTCCGAGGTGAGACATCTTCATGACATCGTTGACAAACATGGTCTTTGTCAGGTGTTCCACCACTGCGACATTGACTTCGGTACCTTCAAATGAATTTCATTTCCTTAATTAGTTATAAATGTTAGTTGGCGTGTTACAGATGTTTGGTTGTTCTACAGATACAAGGTATGACAATATTTCTATTTTTCAGGTTAAACTAGCAACAACTCTAAGAATAAAAAATAAATAAATACCTGGTAATAGCCATGCCTTGTGTGTAGTAATTGGAGGATGTAAACAATTATCATGCACGTTCTGCAGATGGTCCACACATGCCAGCCACTTCTGCTTCTTTTCCTCTGGTGTCTGGGAGGAAAGTGCACACCAGTACAAATGGCACTTCAAACTCTGTACCCAATCCTTCAGGACAGACATGCTCTTCTTTTTGGCCAAGGAGTCAAGGAGTCATAATTGTAATCACTTACTTTTTTGCAAATCCTTTATCATAAGCAGACTGGTTGAGGAAGCAGGCATCTTCGAAGTGTTTGTAACACAGAACACTCTTCGACGATGGCGTGAAATTCATTCGCTTCGCGCGAACGAAAGTTGTCCATTTACGTGCCCTGTTATCTTTTGGCCACTCGTACAACTTTTCTTTAGCTTGAGAACAATACATCGCCACACATCGTCGAGTCATCTTACCGAGTAGCAATGCAAACAATGCAGTTCAATGGCCGACTTCTCTCGCAACTTCCCGGTGTGACGTCATTTCCGAAAATTTCCGAAGATTGTCGAAGAAAAGCATTTTCGTTGTCAAGGGCGTTGCTATGGGTTAAACTAAGAACCTGAAAGGGTTGCGTTAAAAAAAACAACGAAAATATGCTGACAATGGTTTAGCCATTGGTATTACTCAAAAACATGGTTGGCCAACCTTACTTCACATTTGGCCTTTAAGACATCTACGAACTTTCATCTTACTGATAGCGCCACCGAGTGGCAATTTTTTTTCTTACGATTTTTCTTCAATGTTTTTTTCCAACCACATTAACTGCACCTACCTCATATTTGCTCAGATGAGGGTTTCGGTCTTCATGATGTCACAACACGGAAGTTTGTGATTTTTCGCGAATCGCTGTGGGCGTGGCTAAGCGCTGTTCGCCAAGAAAACAACACCAATTTTGAGGGCTTAAACCGGCACAGAAACACATGAAACTTGGCACACACATCTGGCCTGGCAAAATGAGCGATATTTTATCCTGGATTGTGCTATTTTTACAAAAATGACTCAATAGCGCCCCCTAGAAAATTTTAATGAAGCAGCCCCGGTTGTACGTTTAAGCAAGATCTACGAAAATTTTTAGGTGTATGAGGGAGCCCAAGACCTACAAAAAAGTCTCTTGGACCCATATGCTAAAATGAACAGGAAGTGAGCTACGAATTTTTGAATGTCCCATTTTTTACGATTTTAGCACATTTACAGGGGGCATACTTTTGCCCACTTCTCCTACACGTTTCATCCGACTGACTTCAGACTTGACCTGGTCGATGTCAAGACCTGAGCCAACGACAGGGAGAAAAATCTTGACTTTTCTAAATACTATATGATGAGGGCGGGGCATCAAAATTTGTGTTTCGCAATGAAAAATGATATGCTTAATAACTCTCCGGTACATGCTCTAAAAAATCCAAAACTTGACATGTATGTTTATAGTCAAGGCCTGAAGCTATCTCTATGACAACATTCAGTTATATATGCAGCGCCACCTAGCCCTTGAGGCATGAAAAAAAAATACCCCACTTACGGTATTTTTACAAAAATTGTAAACTCATTCTCAGTGTGATCACAAAGTCATTTATGAATATTCTTTTACTTTCCACCACTCAAAATGTTCACTGGTATCAGACCTAACCAAACATACATATTTTTGTTATTTAGTTTTATGTATTTTTGATAGCCTCTATGGACATTAAAAGCAATTTCGTGAATGAAGGCTATGCTTAATAACTCCCAGGTACATGCTCCAAAAAATCCCATACTTGAAATGTATATTTATAGTCAAGGCCTGAAGGTATCTCTTTGACAAAATTCAGTTATAAATACAGCGCCACCTAGTCGTTGAGGCATAAAAAAAAATGTTTCACTTACGGTATTTTTGCAAAAATTGTAAACGCATTGTAAGTGTGATAACTAAGTCATTTATGAATATTCTTTTACTTTCCACCACTCAATATGTTCACTGGCATCAGACCGATCCAAACATACGTATTTTTTATTTAGTTTTTTTTTTTTTTTAATCGCCTCTATGGACAATAAAAGCAACATTGTGCAATGAGTACGAGCGATGATGTGTATATGTACTTTTACGAAAAATACCAATCAGGGCAACTCATTGCCTAAAAATAAAAAAAAGACGCTAATTTTTGCAGATCTTAACAATCACCAAAACCCATTGAGCTTGACACACTCATCACACCTGGCAAAAAAAAAAATAAATCCACATGTTTATCATGCCATTTTCAAAGAAATTCTGCTTCCAATGTGCCAGTACCCCAATGTGCAAGTACCCCAACGTGCAAGTACCCCAACGTGGCCCGGGCTGCGAGGGCCCTTTATAGCTGCTCGCAGCTCTAGTTAGGGCCCGAGCAGCGGCGGCACCGGCGGCGGTGCCGCTGCGAGGCCCTATTGTTTTTGTAGGAATTCTTCTTATTATTATTCTTCTTCTTCTCCGCAAACAATCGCATTTTTGAGACACTAAACGTGAACGAAAACTCACCAAACTTTACACGCACATCAGGCCTGGCGAAAAATTTTATATTTTAAAGTCGCCATACATGATAACAGAAAAGTGGCTCTGTAGCACCACCTACATAGGTTTAACGGATCCCTGTCCCGCTACGATTGTCCGACGGCTATGAAAATTGTGTGGCACCTGTTGCACATCCCGATGAACAAAAACCTCTTTGATGTGTGGACCCTAAAATAGACAGAAAGTGAGGTATGATCATCTGAATGTCCAATTTTGGCCCAGTTTTGCACATTTACATGGATCATACTATTGCCCGCTTCTCCTACACGGTTAACTCGATCGACTTCAAACTTGGGCTGTACCATCTCAACACCTGGGACAACATCATGGTAAAAAATCAAAAAATTTTGACCTATTATATGACGGGGGTGAGGCATCAAATTTAGAGTTTCAAAACCCTTCCTAAACGTAGTATTGCCGGTTGTACGTTTAACCTAGAGCTACGAAAATTGGTACACATATGTAACAGACTATGATCTACAAAAAAGTCTGTTGGTGCCATATGCTAAACCCAACAGGAAGTCCGCCAGAGGCGGGGCATAAAATTTTGCGTTTCAAAATTCTTACTTAAAGAAGCATTCCCGGCTGTACGTTTCACCTAGAGTTACCAAAATTTGAAGACATATGTAACAGCTCTCAAGGTACAAAAAACTCTTTTTGAACCATATGCTAAACCTAACAGAAAGTCCACCATTTTGATTTACTTTGGAACGTGTTGCCATTTTTTTGGCCATTTCATAGGGGTCTTATTTTAACGAACTCCTCCTACAGAGTTTATCCCATCATCTTCAAACTTGGTGTGATTCATCTTAAGATGTTGAAGATGAAAAGTTATTGAAAGCTTTTTATTTCGTCGCACGCTGTTGCCGTGGCATGCACTTGTTTGCAAAGGAAAAAAATTCTTCTTAAGGAAGAATTCCCAGTTGTACGAAGCAGCTAGAGCTACGAAAATTTGTAGACATATGTAACAGCCCACGATGTACAAAAAAGTCTCTTGGTGCCATGTATTAAACCCAACTGGAAGTCCCCCATTTTGTGCTAAAAAAACAACAACTCCTCTTTAACGAAGCATTCACGGTTGTACGTTTCACCTCGAGCTATTATAATTTGGAGGCATACATAAAAGCCCACGATGTACAAAAAAAGTCTCTTGGAACCATATGCTAAACCAAACAGGAAGTCTGACATTTTGATTTACTTTGGTATTTGTAGCCACTTTTTGGGGCCTTTTATAGGGGTCATATTTTCTGCAAAACTTATCACATCGTCTTCATTCTTTGGCATGTTTCCTCTTCAGATATTTGAAAAGTTATTGAATTTTTTTATTTTGTCACACACCTTTGCTGTAGCGATGCATTGTTTGCAAAGAATTTTTTTTTTGAGAGTCTAAAAATGGGCCAAAACTCACAAAATTTTGCACACAGATCAGATCTCTCACGAACATGAATATTTTATAATTTGTTGTGCAATTTGTAATAAATGGCTCAATAGCGGCGTCTAGATATTTTTATGAAGTATATCCGATTATATGGTTCAGCTAGATGTGTGAATATTGGGAGGCATACATATCAGCCTAATACTTCCAAAAATTATTCTATAGCCATGTGCCAATTCATTTTGATTTTATTTTAATTGTGCATCATTTTTGGCTTTCCATGAAACTTTGCAAACACAAAGCATGTCAAAAACATTTACAATTTAGACGGTTTCCTATGAAACAGTACCCCAACATGCCAGTACCCGGACATGCAAATACCCCAACGTGGCCCGGGTTGCGAGGGCCCTATATAGCTGCTCGCAGCTCTAGTTAGGGCCCGAGCAGCGGCGGCGGCGGTGCCGCTGCGAGGTCCTATTGTTTTTGTAGGAATTCTTATTATTATTAGGGCCCGAGCAGCGGCGGCGGTGGTGCCGCTGCGAGGCCCTATTGTTTTTGTAGGAATTCTTCTTATTATTATTATTAGGGCCCGAGCAGCGGCGGTGCCGCTGCGAGGCCCTATTGTTTTTGTAGGAATTCTTCTTCTTATTAGGGCCCGAGCAGCGACCGCTGCGAGGTCCCTATTGTTCCTGAAGGAATTCTTATTCTTCTTCTTCTTCTTCTTCTTCTTTTTCTTTGTTATTATTCTTTTCCGCAAACAACCACATTTTTGAGGCACTAAACATGAACGAAAACTCACCAAACTTTACACGCAGATCGGGCCTGGCGAAAAATTTTATATTTTAAAGTCGCCATACATGATAACAGAAAAATGGCTCTGTAGCGCCACCTACATAGGTTTAACGGATCCCTGTCCCGCTACGATTGTCCTATGGCTACGAAAATTGTGTGGCACCTGTAGCACATCCAGATGAACAAAAACCTCTTTGATATGTGTACCCTAAAATAGACAGGAAGTGAGGTATGAGTATTTGAATGTCCAATTTTGGCCCATTTTTGCACATTTACAGGGGTCATACTTTTGCCTGCTTCTCCTACACGGTTAACCCGATTGACTTCAAACTTGGGCTGTACCATCTCAACACCTGGGACAACATCATGGTAAAAAATCTAAAGTTTTTGACATACTATATGACGGTGGCGGGGCATCAAATTTACAGTTTCAAAATTCTTACTTAACTAAGCATTGCCGGTGGTACGTTTAATTGAGAGCCACGAAAATTGGTACACATATGTAACAGACTATGATCTACAAAAAAGCCTGTTGGTGCCATATGCTAAACCTAACAGGAAGTCCGCCAGAGGCGAGGCATCAAATTTTGTGTTTCAAAATTCTTATTTAATGAAGCATTCCCTGCTGTACATTTCACCTAGAGTTACCAACATTTGAAGACATATGTAACAGCCCTCAAGGTACAAAAAACTCTTTTTGAACCATATGCTAAACCGAACAGGAAGTCCGCCATTTTGATTTACTTTGGAACGTGTTGCCATTTTTTGGGCCATTTCATAGGGGTCATATTTTAACGAACTCCTCCTACAGAGTTTATCCGATCATCTCCAAACTTGGTGTGATTCATCTTAAAATGTTGAAGATGAAAAGTTATTGAAAGCTTTTTATTTCGTCGCACGCTGTTGCCGTGGCATGCACAGATTGCGAAGGAAAAAATTCCCTCTTAATGAAGCATTCCCAGTTGTACGAAGCAGCTAGAGCTACGAAAATTTGGAGACAAATTTAACAGCCCACGATGTACAAAAAAGTCTCTTGGTGCCATGTGCTAAACCCAACAGGAAGTCCCGTAGGGGCCGGTCATCACATTTTGAGGTAAAAAACTCCTCTTTAACGAAGCATTCCCGGTTGTACGTTTCACCTAGCGCTATGATAATTTAGAGGCATACATAAGAGCCCACGATGTACAAAAAAGTCTCTTGGAACCATCTGCTAAACCAAACAGGAAGTCCGCCATTTTGATTTACGTTGGGATTTGAAGCCATTTTTTGTGGCCTTTTTTAGGGGTCATATTTTAACGAACTCCTCCTACAAAATTTATCCGACTGTCTTCAAACTTGGTGTGCTTCATCTTAAGATGTTTAAGATGCAAAGTTATCGAAAGTTATTTATTTTGTCGCACGCCGTTGTCATGGCGATGCATTGTTTGCCAAGTAAAATGCTGCTTTTTTTTGGTCTAAACGTGCAAAAACTAATGAAACTTTACACACACATAAGGCTTGTCATAAGCATGAATATTTTAGAGATTTCTTATTCAATTTGCAATAAATGGTTCAATAGCACCCTCTAGACATTTTTATGAAGCTTTTGCAAATGTTTTGTATTTTATGATTCAGCTAGATTTGTAAAAATTGGGATACCTATCAGCCTAAGACTTACAAAAAGGTTTCTAAAGCCATATGCTGAATCAAACAGGAAGTCTGCCATTTTTTGGGGCCTTTTATAGGGACATTTTCAACAGAACTTATCAGATCGTCTTCATTCTTTGGCGTGTTTCATCTTAAGATATTTAAGATGAAAAGTTATTGAATTTTTTAATTTTGTCACACGCCTTTGCTGTAGCCATGCATTGTTTGTGAAGAAAAATGCTTTTTTGAGAGTCTAAATATGGGCGAAAACTCACAAAACTTTGCACACACACCAGACCTGTCTGGAACATGAATATTTTATTTAGAGATTTGTTGTGCAATTTGTAATAAATTGCTCAATAGCGCCCTCTAGACATTTTTGTGAAGTCTTTCCGATTATATGATTCAGCTAGATGTGTCAATATTGGCAGGCATGCCTAATATATTAAAAAAGTATTCTATATAGCCATGTGACAATCCATTTTGATTTTATTTTGTTAATTGTGCATCATTTTTGGCCTTTCCATGAAACTTTATAAACACAAAGCCGGGCAAAAACGTTTACAATTTAGATGGTTTCCTATTTGACAGTACCCCAACATGCCAGGACCCCGACGTGCAAATACCCCAACGTGGCCCGGGTTGCGAGGGCCCTTTATAGCTGCTCGCAGCTCTAGTTATTCTTATTATTCTTATTCTTATTATTATTCTTCTCCGCAAACAATCGCATTTTTGAGACGCTAAACGTGAACGAAAACTCACCAAACTTTACACGCACATCAGGCCTGGCGAAAAATTTGATATTTTAAAGTCGCCATACATGATAACAGAAAAATGGCTCCATAGCGCCACCTACATAGGTTAAACGGATCCCTGTCCCGCTACGATTGTCCTATGGCGACGAAAATTGTGTGGCACCCGTAGCACATCCAGATGAACAAAAACCTCTTTGATGTGTGTACCCTAAAATAGACAGAAGGTGAGGTATGATCATCTGAATGTCCAATTTTGGCCCAGTTTTGCACATTTACAGGGGTCATACTTTTGCCCGCTTCTCCTACACGGTTAACCCGATTGACTTCAAACTTGGGATGGACCATCTCAACACCTGGGACATCATTGTAAAAAATCTAAAGTTTTTGATATACTATATGACGGCGGCGACGCATCAAATTTAGAGTTTAAAAATTCTTACTTCACGAAGCATTGCCGGTTGTACGTTTAATCTAGAGCTACGAAAATTGGTACACATATGTAACAGGCTATGACCTACAAAAAACTCTTTTTGAACCATATGCTAAACCTCACAGGAAGTCCGCCATTTTGATTTATTTTGGAACGTGTTGCCATTTTTTTGGCCATTTCATTGGGGTCTTATTTTAACGAACTCCTCCTACAGTGTTTATCCGATCATCTTCAAACTTGGTGTGATTCATCTTAAGATGTTGAAGATGAAAAGTTATTGAAAGCTTTGTATTTCGTCGCACGCTGTTGTCATGGCATGCACTGTTTGCAAAGGAAAAAAAATCTCCTTAAAGAAGCATTCCCATTTGTACGAAGCAGCGAGAGCTACGAAAATTTGTAGACATATGTAACAGCCCAAGATGTACAAAAAAGTCTCTTGGTGCCCTGTGCTAAACCCAACAGGAAGTCCCCCAGGGGCCGGGCATCACATTTTGAGCTAAAAAACTCCTCTTTAACAAAGCATACCCGGCTGTACGTTTCACCTAGAGTTACCAAAATTTGTAGATGTATATAACAGCCCTCGAGGTACAAAAAACTCTTTTTGAACCATATGCTAAACCTAACAGGACGTCCGCCATTTTGATTTACTTTGGAATGTGTTGCCATTTTTTGGGCCATTTCGTAGGGGTCTTATTTTATCGAACTCCTCCTACTGAGTTTATCCGATCATCTTCAAACTTGGTGTGACTCATCTTAAGATGTTGAGGATGAAAAGTTATTGAAAGCTCTTTATTTCGTCGCACGCTGTTGTCGTGGCATGCACTTTTTGCAAAGGAAAAAAATCCTTCTTAATGAAGCATTCCCAGTTGTACGAAGTAGCTAGAGCTACAAAAATTTGTAGACATATGTAACAGCCCACAATGTACAAAAAAGTCTCTTGGTGCCATGTGCTAAACCCAACAGGAAGTCCCCCAGGGGCCGGGCATCACATTTTGAGCTAGAAAACTCCTCTTTAACGAAGCATTCCCGGTTGTACGTTTCACCTAGCGCGATGATAATTTGCAGGCATACATAAGAGCCCACGATGTACAAAAAAGTCTCTTGGAACCATGTGCTAAACCAAACAGGAAGAGAGATTTATTGTGCAATTTGCAATAAATAGCGCCCTCTAGACATTTTTATGAAGTATTTCCGATTGTATGATTCTTCTAGATTTGTGAAAATTAGGACAGACCCCTATCAGCCTAATACCTACAAAAAAGTATTATGTAGCCATTTGCCAAACCAAAGAGGAAGTCCGCTATTTTGATTTTATTTTGGGAATTATACATAATTTTTGGCCTCTTTCATTAAACTTTGCACAAACAAGGCATGGAAAAAACTAACATTTTAAATGGTCCTTGTTCCATGTAACAGTACCCCAACGTGCCAGTACCCTGACGTGCAAGTAACCCAACGTTGTGCTCAATAGCGCCCTCTATGCATTTTTATGGAGCATTTCCAATTGTATGATTCAAGCGATACACAACTAAAGATGACTTGACCTAGATTTGTGAAAACTGGGAGGCATACCTATTAGCTTAAGACCTACAAAAAGTATTCTGTAGCCGTATGCTAAACCTAAAAGGAAGTCCGCCATTTTGAATTTATTTTGGGAATTGCACACCATCTTTGGCCTTTTGCACTCACAAAGCTTGTCAAAAACATTTTAGATGGTCCTTGTCCGATTTGACAGTACCCCAACGTGCCAGTACCCCGACGTGCAAGTACCCCAACGTGACCCAGGTTGCGAGGGCCCTTTATAGCTGCTCGCAGCTCTAGTTATTATTATTCTTCTTCTCCGCAAACAATCGCATTTTTGAGACACTAAACGTGAACGAAAACTCACCAAACTTGACACACACGTCAGGCCTGGCGAAAAATTTGATATTTTAAAGTCGCCATAGGTGATAACAGAAAAATGGCTCCATAGCGCCACCTACATAGGTTAAACAGATCCCTGGCCCGCTACGATTGTCCGACGGCTATGAAAATTGTGTGGCACCTGTAGCACATCCCAATGAACAAAAACCTCTTCGATGTGTGTACCCTAAAATAGACAGAAAGTGAGGTATGATCATCTGAATGTCCAATTTTGGCCCAGTTTTGCACATTTACATGGATCATACTATTGCCCGCTTCTCCTACACGGTTAACCCGATTGACTTCAAACTTGGGCTGTACCATCTCAACACCTGGGACAACATCATGGTAAAAAATCAAAACATTTTGACCTACTATATGACAGGGGTCAGGCATCAAATTTAGAGTTTCAAAACTCTTACTAAACGCAGTATTGCCGGTTGTACGTTTAACCTAGAGCTACGAAAATTGGTACACATATGTAACAGACTATGATCTACAAAAAAGTCTGTTGGTGCCATATGCTAAACCCAACAGGAAGTCCGCCAGAGGCGGGGCATCAAATTTCGCGTTTCAAAATTCTTACTTAAAGAAGCATTCCCGGCTGTACGTTTTACCTAGAGTTACCAAAATTTGAAGACATATGTAACAGGCCTCAAGGTACAAAAAACTCTTTTTGAAACATATGCTAACCCCAACAGGCAGTCCGTCATTTTGATTTACTTTGGAACATGTTGCCATTTTTTTGGCCATTTCATAGGGGTCTTATTTTAACGAACTCCTCCTACAGTTTATCCGATCATCTTCAAACTTGGTGTGATTCATCTTAAGATGTTGACGATGAAAATTTATTGAAAGCTTTTTATTTCGTCGCACGCTGTTGTTGTGGCATGCACTTGTTTGCAAAGGAAAAAAAATCCTTCTTAATGAAGCATTCCCAGTTGTACGAAGCAGCTAGAGCTACGGAAATTTGGAGACATATGTAACAGCCCACGATGTACAAAAAAGTCTCTTTGTGCCATGTACTAAACCCAACAGGAAGTCCCCCAGGGGCCGGGCATCACATTTTGAGCTAAAAAACTCCTCTTTAACGAAGCATTCCCAGTTGTACGTTTCACCTAGCGCTATGATAATTTGGGGGCATACATAAGAGCTCACGATGTACAAAAAAAGTCTCTTGGAACCATGTGCTAAACCAAACAGGAAGTCCGCCATTTTGATTTATGATGGGATTTGTTGCCATTTTTTGTGGCCTTTTTCAGGGGTCATATTTTAACGAACCCCTCCTACAAAATTTATCCGACTGTCTTCAAACTTGGTGTGTTTCATCTTTAGATGTTTAAGATGAAAAGTAATCGAAAGTTTTTTATTTTGTCACACGCTGTTGCCATAGCAATGCATTGTTTGCCAAGTGCTGCTTTTTTTTTTTTTTATACATGTGTGAAAACTCATGAAACTTTGCAAACACATCAGACTTGTCGTGAACATGAATTTTTAGAGATTTATTGTGCAATTTGCAATAAATAGCGCCCTCTAGACATTTTTATGAAGCATTTCCGATTGTATGATTATGCTAGACCTACAAAAAAAGTATTATGTAGCCATTTGCCAAACCAAAGAGGAAGTCCGCTATTTTGATTTTATTTTGGGAATTATACATCATTTTTGGCCTTTTTCATTAAACTTTGCACAGACAAGGCATGGAAAAAAACTAACATTTTAAATGGTCCTTGTTCCATGTAACAGTATCCCAACGTGCCAGTACCCTGACGTGCAAGTAACCCAACGTTGTGCTCAATAGCGCCCTCTATGCATTTTTATGGAGCATTTCCAATTGTATGATTCAAGCGATACACAACTAAAGATGACTTGACCTAGATTTGTGGGCGGCACGGTGGTTAGCACGTTAGTCGAGTGTTTAGCACGTCCGCTTCCCAGTTCTGAGGTCTCCGGTTCGAGTCCAGGCTCGGACCTTCCTGGGTGGAGTTTGCATGTTCTCCCCGTGCCCGCGTGGGTCTTCTCCGGGTACTCCGGTCTCCTCCCACATTCCAAAAACATGCATGGCAGGTTAATTGGGCGCTCCGAATTGTCCCTAGGTGTGCGTGTGAGTGTGGATGGTTGTTCGTCTCTGTGTGCCCTGCGATTGGCTGGCAACCAGTCCAGGGTGTCCCCCGCCTACTGCCCAGAGCCAGCTGAGATAGGCGCCAGCAGCCCCCGCGACCCTTGTGAGGAATAAGCGGTCAAGAAAATGGATGGATGGATGGACCTCGATTTGTGAAAACTGGGAGGCATACCTATTAGCTTCGCATTTTTGAGACACTAAACGTGAACGTAAACTCACCAAATTTTACACACACATCAGGCCTGGCGAAAAATTTGATATTTTAAAGTCGCCATAGATGATAACAGAAAAATGGCTCTGGAGCGCCACCTACATAGGTTAAACAGATCCCTGTCCCGCTATGATTGTCCTACGGCTATGAAAATTGTGTGGCACCTGTAGCACATCCAGATGAACAAAAACCTCTTTGATATGTGTACCCTAAAATAGACAGGAAGTGAGATATGAGTATTTAAATGTCCAATTTTGGCCAATTTTTGCACATTTACAGGGGTCATACTTTTGCCCGCTTCTCCTACACGGTTAACCCGATTGACTTCAAACTTGGGATGTACCATCTCAACACCTGGGACAACATCATGGTAAAAAATCTAAAGTTTTTGACATACTATATGACGGCGGCAGGGCATCAAATTTAGAGTTTAATAATTCTTACTGAACGAAGCATTGCCAGTTGTACGTTTAATCTAGAGCTACGAAAATTGGTACACATATGTAACAGACTATGACCTACAAAAAACTCTTTTTGAACCATGTGCTAAACCTAACAGGAAGTCCACCATTTTGATTTACTTTGGAATGTGTTGCCATTTTTTTTGGCCATTTCATAGGGGTCTTATTTTAACGAACTCCTCCTACAGAGTTTATCTCATCATCTTCAAACTTGGTGTGATTCATCTAAAGATGTTGAAGATGAAAAGTTTTTGAAAGCTTTTTATTTCGTCGCACGCTGTTGTCGTGGCATGCACTGTTTGCAAAGGAAAAAAATCCTCCTTAATGAAGCATTCCCAGTTGGACGAAGCAGCTAGAGCTACGAAAATTTGTACACATATGTAACAGCCCACGATTTACAAAAAAGTCTCTTGGTGCCATGTGCTAAACCCAACAGGAAGTCCCGCAGGGGCCGGGTATCACATTTTGAGCTAAAAAAAACCTCCTCTTTAATGAAGCATTCCCGGTTGTACGTTTCACCTAGCGCTATGATAATTTGGAGGCATACATAAGCGCCCACGATGTACAAAAAAGTCTCTTGGAACCATCTGCTAAACCAAACAGGAAGTCCGCCATTTTGATTTACGTCTGCATTTGTAGCCATTTTTTGTGGCCTTTCTTAGGGGTCATATTTTCAGGAACTCCTCGTACAAAATTCATCCGACCGTCTTCAAACTTGGTGTGTTTCATCTTAAGATGTTTAAGATGCAAAGTTAGCGAAAGTTTTTTATTTTGTCACATGCTGTTCACATAGCGATGCATTGTTTGCCAAGTAAAGTGTTGCTTATCTTTTTTGGTCTATACATGTGTGAAAACTCATGAAACTTTACACACACATCAGACTTGTCATGAACATGATTTCTGGTGGTACGTTTAATCTAGAGCTACGAAAATTGGTACACATATGTAACAGACTGTGATCTACAAAAAAGCCTGTTGGTGCCATATGCTAAACCTAACAGGAAGTCCGCCAGAGGCGAGGCATCAAATTTTGTGTTTCAAAATTCTAACTTAATGAAACATTCCCGGCTGTACATTTCACCTAGAGTTACCAAAATTTGAAGACATATGTAACAGCCCTCAAGGTACAAAAAAATTTTTTTTGAACCATATGCTAAACCGAACAGGAAGTCCGCCATTTTGATTTACTTTGGAACGTGTTACCATTTTTTGGGCCATTTCATAGGGGTCTTATTTTAATGAACTCCTCCTACAGAGTTTATCCGATCATCTCCAAACTTGGTCTGATTCATCTTAAGATGTTGAAGATGAAAAGTTATTGAAAGCTTTTTATTTCGTCCCACGCTGTTGCCGTGGCATGCACAGTTTGCAAAGGAAAAAATTCCTTCTTAATGAAGCATTCCCAGTTGTACGAAGCAGCTAGAGCTACGAAAATTTGGAGACAAATGTAACAGCCCACGATGTACAAAAAAGTCTCCTGGTGCCATGTGCTAAACCCAACAGGAAGTCCCGTAGGGGCCGGGCATCACATTTTGAGCTAAAAAACTCCTCTTTAACGAAGCATTCCCGGTTGTACGTTTCACCTAGCGCTATGATAATTTAGAGGCATACATAAGAGCCCACGATGTACAAAAAAGTCTCTTGGAACCATCTGCGAAACCAAACAGGAAGTCCGTTATTTTAATTTACGTTGGGATTTGTAGCCATTTTTTGTGGCCTTTTTTAGGGGTCATACTTTAACGAACTCCTCCTACAAAATTTATCCGACTGTCTTCAAACTTGGTGTGCTTCATCTTAAGATGTTTAAGATGCAAAGTTATCGAAAGTGTTTTATTTTGTCGTACGCCGTTGCCATAGCGGTGCATTGTTTGCCAAGTAAAATGTTTTTTTTTTTTTTTTTTTTTGTCTAAACATGCGAAAACTCATGAAAATTTGCACACACATCAAACTTGCCATAAAAATGAACATTTTAGAGAGTTTTTCTGCAATTTTCAATAAATGCCTCAATAGCGCCATCTCGACATTTTTATGAAGCTTTTGGAAATGTATGATTCAGCTAGATGTGAAAAAATTTGGATACCTATCAGCCTAAGACTTACAAAAAAGTTTCTAAAGCCATATGCTAAACCAAACAGGAAGTCTGCCATTTTGATTAACTTTGGTTTATGGGGCCTTTTATAGGCGTCATATATTCTTTGGTGCGTTTCATCTTAAGATATTTAAGATGAAAAGTTATTGAAATTTTTTATTTTGTCGCACGCCTTTGCTGTAGCGATGCATTGTTTGCAAAGAAAAATGTTTTTTATATGATTCAGCTAGATGTGTGAATATTGGGAGGCATACCTATCAGCCGAATACCTAGACAAAGTATTCCATAGCAATGTGAACAAACACAAAAAGCATGGCAAAAACATTTACAATTTAGACGGTTTCTTATGAAACAGTACCCTAACGTGCCAGTACCCCGACGTGCAAATATCCCAACGTGGCACGGGTTGCGAGGGCCCTTTATAGCTGCTCGCAGCTCTAGTTAGGGCCCGAGCAGCGGCGGCGGCGGTGCCGCTGCGAGGCCCTATTGTTTTTGTAGGAATTCTTCTTATTATTATTATTATTATTATTATTATTATTATTATTATTCTCCGCAAACAATCGCATTTTTGAGACGCTAAACGTGAACGAAAACTCACCAAACTTTACACGCACATCAGGCCTGGCGAAAAATTTTATATTTTAAAGTCGCCATACATGATAACAGAAAAATGGCTCCATAGCGCCACCTACATAGGTTAAACGGATCCCTGTCCCGCTACGATTGTCCTATGACGACGAAAATTGTGTGGCACCCGTAGCACATCCAGATGAACAAAAACCTCTTTGATGTGTGTACCCTAAAATAGACAGAAAGTGAGGTATGATCATCTGAATGTCCAATTTTGGCCCAGTTTTGCACATTTACAGGGGTCATACTTTTGCCCGCTTCTCCTACACAGTTAACCCGATTGACTTCAAACTTGGGATGGACCATCTCAACACCTGGGACAACATCATTGTAAAAAATCTAAAGTTTTTGATATACTATATGACGGCGGCGACGCATCAAATTTAGAGTTTAAAAATTTTTACTTCACGAAGCATTGCCGGTTGTACGTTTAATCTAGAGCTACGAAAATTGGTACACATATGTAACAGGCTATGACCTACAAAAAACTCTTTGTGAACCATATGCTAAACCTAACAGGACGTCCGCCATTTTGATTTACTTTGGAATGTGTTGCCATTTTTTTTGGCCATTTCATAGGGGTCATATTTTAACAAACTCCTCCTACAGAGTTTATCCGATCATCTTCAAACTTGGTGTGATTCATCTTAAGATGTTGAAAATGAAAAGTTATTGAAAGTTTTTTATTTCGTCACACGCTGTTGTCGTGGCATGCACTTTTTGCAAAGGAAAAAAATCCTTCTTAATGAAGCATTCCCAGTTGTACGAAGCAGCTAGAGCGACGAAAAATTGTAGACACATGTAACAGCCCAGGATGTACAAAAAAGTCTCTTGGTGCCATGTGCTAAACCCAACAGGAAGTCCCCCAGGGGCCGGGCATCACATTTTGAGCTAAAAAAACTCCTCTTTAACGAAGCATTCCCGGTTGTACGTTTCACCTAGCGCTATGATAATTTGCAGGCATACATAAGAGCCCATGATGTACAAAAAAGTCTCTTGGAACCATGTGCTAAACCAAACAGGAAGTCTGCCATTTTGATTTTATTTTGGGAGTTATACATCATTTTTGGCCTTTTTCATTAAACTTTGCACAGACAAGCCATGGAAAAAACTAACATTTTAAATGGTCCTTGTTCCATGTAACAGTTGTCAAGTGCTGCTTTTTTTTTTTTTTTATACACATGAAAACTCATGAAACTTTGCAAACACATCAGACTTGTCTTGAACATGAATTTTTCAGAGATTTATTGTGCAATTTGCAATAAATAGCGCCCTCTAGACATTTTTATGAAGCATTTCCGATTTTATGATTATGCTAGACCTACAAAAAAGTATTATGTAGCCATTTGCCAAACCAAAGAGGAAGTCCGCTATTTTGATTTTATTTTGGGAATTATACATCATTTTTGGCCTTTTTCATTAAACTTTGCACAGACAAGGCATGGAAAAAATTAACATTTTAAATGGTCCTTGTTCCATGTAACAGTACCCCAACGTGCCAGTACCCTGACGTGCAAGTAACCCAACGTTGTGCTCAATAGCGCCCTCTATGCATTTTTACGGAGCATTTCCAATTGTATGATTCAAGCGATACACAACTAAAGATGACTTGACCAAGATTTATGAAAACTGGGAGGCATACCTATTAGCTTAAGACCTACAAAAGGTATTCTGTAGCCGTATGCTAAACCTAAAAGGAAGTCCACCATTTTGAATTTATTTTGGGAATTGCACACCATATTTTGCATTTTGATTCAACTTTGCACACACAAGGCTTGTCAAAAACATTTTAGATGGTCCTTGTCCTATTTGACAGTACCCCAACGTGCCAGTACCCCGAAGTGCAAGTACCCCAACGTGGCCCGGGTTGCGAGGGCCCTTTATAGCTGCTCGCAGCTCTAGTTATTATTATTATTAGGGCCCGAGCAGCGACCGCTGCGAGGTCCCTATTGTTTTTGTAAAAAATATTATTATTATTATTATTATTAGGGCCCGAGCAGCGACCGCTGCGAGGTCCCTATTGTTTTTGTAAAAATTATTATTATTAGGGCCCGAGCAGCGACCGCTGCGAGGTCCCTATTGTTTTTGTAAAAATTCTTCTTCTTCTTCTTCTTCTTCTTCTTCTTCTTCTTCTTCTTCTTTATTCTCCGCAAACGATCCCGATTTTGGGGACCTAAACATTCACGAAAACTCACCGAACTTTGCACACTCCTCAGGCCCGGCGAAAAATTTGATATTATGAAGTCGTCATAACAACGCAACTCTATAGCGCCCCCTAGCGTAGAAAAATAAAAACCAAGCCCGGCACGTTTGAGCTAGAGCAACGAAAATTGGCAGGCACGTGTAGCACCCCGAGATGCACAAAAAAGTCTATTAGGACCATGTAGCTAAAATGTACAGAAAATGAGCTATGAATTTTTTAATGTCCAATTTTGGCCTATTTTGACACATTCACTGTGGTCATGCTTTTTCCCCCTCTGCAAACATTTTTCATCCAATTAATTAATTAATTAATCAAACTTGGCATTTATCATCTCAAGACGTGAGAGAACAACTGGGCAAAAAGTCTTGCCTTTTCGAAATACTATATGATGGGGGCGGGGCATCAAATATTGCCTTTAAAATTTCATTTGTCCAGAAAGAGCAAATGCTTAATAACTCCCATGTTCAAGCTCCAAAAAATCTCAAACTTCTCAGGCAATGTAATAGTCATGGCCTGAAAACATCTATATGATAAAATTCAGTTATACATATAGCGCCACCTAGTGATAACAATAAATGTCATACTTTACGTTTTTAGCTACTGCGCTGAGCTCGTTGAAGGGATCCAGTTGAAAATTGGTCAGAAAAGCCTTAAGATGTTGATCATGCCCCACACCGAATATTGTAACTTTTCGCCAAAGGGCGTGGCCGCTACGGTGACGCAAAGTCTGAAGATTTTTCGTGAAAATAAAAGCTGCATTAACTTGACCGAGATGATCCTATCTTCTCAAAATTTCACACATTTGATGAGAGTCCAGCCCTAAAGACATCTACTGACTTATATTTCATCTAACTGATAGCGCCACCTAGTGGCAATTTTTTTTCTTACGAATTTTCTTCTACGTTTTTCTCCAAACACGTTAACTGGACCTACCTCATATTTGCTCAGATGAGGGATTCGGCCTTCATGATGTCACAACACGAAGTTTGTGAGTTTTCGCGAATCGCTGTGGGCGTGGCTAAGCACTGTTCGCCAAGAAAACAACGCCTGTTTTGAGGGTCTAAACATGCGCAGAAACTCATGAAACTTGGCACACACATCAGGCCTGGTAAAATGAGCAATATTTTATTGTTGATTGTGCTATTTTTACAAAAATGACTCAATAGCGCCCCCCTAGGAATTTTTAATGAAGCAGCCCCTGTTGTACGTTTAAGCAAGATCTACGAAAATTTTTAGGTGGATGAGGGAGCCCAAGACCTACAAAAAAGTCTCTTGGACCCATATGCTAAAATGAACAGGAAGTGAGCTACGAATTTTTGAATGTCCCATATTTTACGATTTTTGAACATTCACAGGGGGCAGACTTTTGCCCACTTCTCCTACACGTTTCATCTGACTGAGTTAAGACTTGACCTGGACCATGTCAAGTCCTGAGCCAACGACAGGGGGAAAAATCTTGACCTTTCGAAATACTATATGATGAAGGCGGGGCATCAAAATTTGTGTTTCGCACTGAAAAAGGATATGCTTAATAACTCCTCGGTACATGCTCCAAAAAATCCCAAACTTGACATGTATGTTTATCGTCAAGGCCTGAAGCTATCTCTATGACAACATTCAGTTATATATGCAGCGCCACCTAGCCCTTGAGGCATAAAAAAAAATACCCCACATACGGTATTTTGTACAAAAAATGTAAACTCATTCTAAGTGGGATAACTAAGTCATTAGGGCCCGAGCAGCGACCGCTGCGAGGTCCCTATTGTTTTTGTAAAAATTATTATTATTATTATTATTATTATTATTATTAGGGCCCGAGCAGCGACCGCTGCAAGGTCCCTATTGTTTTTGTAAAAATTATTATTAGGGCCCGAGCAGCGACCGCTGCGAGGTCCCTATTGTTTTTGTAAAAATTATTATTATTAGGGCCCGAGCAGCGACCGCTGCGAGGTCCCTATTGTTTTTCGTTCGAATTATTATTATTATTATTATTATTATTATTATTATTATTCTCCGTAAACGATCGCATTTTTGAGGACCTAAACATTCACGAAAACTCACCAAACTTTGCACACTCCTCAGGCCCGGCGAAAAATTTTATATTATGAAGTCGTCATAACAACGCGACTCTATAGCGCCCCCTAGCGTAGAAAAATAAAAACCAAGCCTGGCACGTTTGAGCTAGAGCAACGAAAATTGGCAGGCACGTGTAGCACCCCGAGACGCACAAAAAAGTCTATTGGGACCATGTAGCTAAAATGTACAGGAAATGAGCTATGAATTTTTTTATGTCCAATTTTGGCCTATTTTGGCACATTCACTGTGGTCATGCTTTTTCCCCCTCTGCAAACATTTTTCATCCAATTCACATCAAACTTGGCATTTATCATCTCAAGACCTGAGAGAACAACTGGGCAAAAAGTCTTGCCTTTTAGAAATACTATATGATGGGGGCGGGGCATCAAATATTGTCTTTAAAATTTCATTTGTCCAGAAAGAGCAAATGCTTAATAACTCCCATGTTCAAGCTCCAAAAAATCTCAAACTTCTCAGGCAACGTAATAGTCACGGCCTGAAAACATCTATATGATAAAATTCAGTTATACATATAGCACCACCTAGTGGTAACAATAAATGTCATACTTTACGTTTTTAGCTACTGCGCTGAGCTCGTTGAAGGGATCCAGTTGAAAGTTGGTCAGAAAATCCTTAAGATGTTGATCATGCCCCACACCGAATAACTTTTCGCCAAAGGGCGTGGCCGCTACGGTGCCGCAAAGTCTGAAGATTTTTCGTGACAATAAAAGCTGCATGAACTTGACCGAGATGATCCTATCTTCTCAAAATTTCACACATTTGATGAGAGTCCAGCCCTAAAGACATCTACGTACTTATATTTCATCTCACTGATAGCGCCACCTAGTGGCAATTTTTTTTCTTACGAATTTTCTTGTACATTTTTCTCCAAACACGTTAACTGGACCAACCTCATATTTGCTCAGATGAGGGTTTCGGCCTTCATGATGTCACAACACGAAGTTTGTGAGTTTTCGCGAATCACTGTGGGCGTGGCTAAGCACTGTTCGCCAAGAAAACAACGCCAGTTTTGATGGTCTAAACATGCGCAGAAACTCATGAAACTTGGCACACACATCTGGCCTGGCAAAATGAGCAATATTTTATCATGTATTGTCCTATTTTTACAAAAATGACTCAATAGCGCCCCCTAGAAATTTTTAACGAAGCAGCCCTGATTGTACGTTTAAGCAAGATCTACGAAAATTTTTAGGTGTATGAGGGAGCCAAAGACCTACAAAAAAAGTCTCTTGGACCCATATGCTAAAATGAACAGGAAGTGAGCTACGAATTTTTGAATGTCCCATTTTTGACGATTTTTGCACATTTTCAGGGGGCATACTTTTGCCCACTTCTCCTACACGTTTTATCCGACTGACTTATGACTTGACCTGGACCATGCCAAGACCTGAGCCAACAACAGACGGAAAAATCTTGACTTTTGGAAATACTATATGATGAGGGCGGGGCATCAAAATTTGTGTTTCGCACTGAAAAAGGATATGCTTAATAACTCCCCGATACATGCTCCAAAAAATCCCAAACCTGACATGTATGTTTATCGTCAAGGCCTGAAGGTATCTCTATGACAACATTCAGTTATATATGCAGCGCCACCTAGCCCTTGAGGCATGAAAAAAAAATACCCCACTTACGGTATTTTGTACAAAAAATGTAAACTCATTCTATGTGTGATAACTAAGTCATTTAGGAATATTCTTTTACTTTCCACCACTCAAAATATTCACTGGCATCAGACCTAACCAAACACACATATTTTTGTTATTTAGTTTTATGTATTTTTGATAGCCTCTATGGACATTAAAAGCAATATCGTGAATGAAGGATATGCTTAATAACTCCACGGTACATGCTCCAAAAAATCCCATACTTGAAATGTATATTTATAGTCAAGGCCTGAAGGTATCTCTATGACAAAATTCAGTTATAAATACAGCGCCACCTAGTCCTTGAGGCATAAAAAAAAAAAATGCCTCACTTACGGTATTTTTGCAAAAATTGTAAACTCATTGTAAGTGTGATAACTAAGTCATTTATGAATATTCTTTTACTTTCCACCACTCAATATGTTCACTGGTATCAGACCGATCCAAACATACATATTTTTTATTTAGGTTTTTTTTTTTTTTTTGATCGCCTCTATGGACAATAAAAGCAACATTGTGCAATGAGTACGAGCGATGATGTGTGTATATATACTTTTACGAAAAATACCAATCAGGGCAACTCATTGCCTAAAAATTAAAAAAAAGACGCTGATTTTTGCAGATCTTAACAATCACCAAAACCCATTGAGCTTGACACACTCATCACACCTGGCAAAAAAAAAAAAATCTACATGTTTATCATGCCATTTTCAAAGAAATTCTGCTTCCAATGTGCCAGTACCCCAATGTGCAAGTTCCCCAACGTGCAAGTACCCCAACGTGGCCCGGGCTGCGAGGGCCCTTTATAGCTGCTCGCAGCTCTAGTTATTCTTCTTCTTCTTCTTCTCCGTAAACGATCACGATTTTGGGTACCTAAACATTTACGAAAACTCACCAAACTTTGCACACTCCTCAGGCCCGGCGAAAAATTTGATATTATGAAGTCGTCATAACAACGCGACTCTATAGCGCCCCCTAGCATAGAAAAATAAAAACCAAGCCCGGCATGTTTGAGCTAGAGCAACGAAAATTGGCAGGCACGTGTAGCACCCCGAGACGCACAAAAAAGTCTATTGGGACCATGTAGCTAAAATGTACAGGAAGTGAGCTATGAATTTTTTAATGTCCAATTTTGGCCTATTTTGGCACATTCACTGTGGTCATGCTTTTTCCCCCTTTGCAAACATTTTTCATCCAATTGACTTCAAACTTGGCATTTATCATCTCAAGACCCGAGAGAACAACTGGGGAAAAAATCTTGCCTTTTCGAAATACTATATGACGGGGGCGGGGCATCAAATATTGCCTTTAAAATTTCATTTGTCCAGAAAGAGCAAATGCTTAATAACTCCCATGTTCAAGCTCCAAAAAATCTCAAACTTATCAGGCAACTTAATAGTCACGGCCTGAAAACATCTATATGATAAAATTCAGTTATCCATGTAGCGCCACCTAGTGGTAACAATAATTGTCATACTTTACGTTTTTAGCTACTGTGCTGAGCTCGTTGAAGGGATCCAGTTGAAAATTGGTCAGAAAAGCCTTAAGATGTTGATCATGCCCCACACCGAATATTGTAACTTTTCGCCAAAGGGCGTGGCCGCTACGGTGCCGCAAAGTCTGAAGATTTCTCGTGACAACAAAAGCTGCATTAACTTGACCGAGATGATGCTATCTTCTCAAAATTTTACACAATTGATGAGAGTCCAGCCCTAAAGACATCTACAAACTTATATTTCATCTTACTGATAGCGCCACCTACTGGCAATTTTTTTTCTTACGATTTTTCTTCAATGTTTTTCTCCAACCATGTTAACTGGACCTACCTCATATTTGCTCAGATGAGGGTGTCGGCCTTCATGCTGTCACAACACGAAGTTTGTGAGTTTTCGCGAGTCGCTGTGGGCGTGGCTAAGCGCTGTTCGCCAAGAAAACAACGCCAATTTTGAGGGCCTAAACTGGCACAGAAACACACGAAACTTGGCACACACAGCTGGCCTGGCAAAATGAGCAATTTTTTATCGGCGATTGTGCTATTTTTACAAAAATGACTCAATAGCGCCCCCTAGAAATCTTTAACGAAACAGCCCCAGTTGTACGTTTAAGCAAGAACGACGAATATTTTTAGGTGTATGAGGGAGCCCAAGACCTACAAAAAAGTCTCTTGTACCCATATGCTAAAATGAACAGGAAGTGAGCTACGAATTTTTGAATGTCCCATTTTTGACGATTTTTGCACATTCACAGGGGGCAGACTTTTGCCCACTTCTCCTACACGTTTCATCCGACTGAGTTAAGACTTGGCCTGGACCATGTCAAGACCTGAGCCAACGACAGGGGGAAAAATTTTGACTTTTCAAAATACTATATGATGAGGGCGGGGCATCAAAATTTGTGTTTCGCAATGAAAAAGGATATGCTTGATAACTCCCCGGTACATGCTCCAAAAAATCCCAAACTTGACATGTATGTTTATCGTCAAGGCCTGAAGTTATCTCTATGACAACATTCAGTTATATATGCAGCGCCACCTAGCCCTTGAGGCATGAAAAAAAAATACCCCACATACGGTATTTTGTACAAAAAATGTAAACTCATTCTAAGTGTGATAACGAAGTCATTTCTGAATATTCTTTTAGTTTCCACCACTCAAAATGTTCACTGGCATCAGACTTATCCAAACATATATATATTTTTATTTATTTTTGATAGCCTCTATGGACATTAAAAGCAATATCGTGAATGAAGGATATGCTTAATAACTCCACGGTACATGCTCCAAAAAAAATCCCACACTTGACATGTATGCTTATAATCAAGGCCTGAAGGTATCTCTATGACAACATTCAGTTATAAATACAGCGCCACCTAGCCCTTGAGGCTTATATAAAAAAAAATAAAAATACCCCACATACGGTATTTTGTACAAAAAATGTACACTCATTCTAAGTGTGATAACTAAGTCATTTATGAATATTATTTTAGTTTCCACCACTCAAATTGTTCACTGGCTTGACACCGATCCAAACGTATGTACGTTTCCATTTTGTTTTATTCATTTTTGATTGCCCCTTTGGACAATAAAAGTAATATTGTGCAATGAGTACAACGAGCGATGATGTGTATATACACTTTTACAAAAAAATACCAATCAGGGCAACTCATTGCCTAAAAATAAAAAAGGACGCTGATTTTTGCAGGTCTTAACAATCACCAAAACCCGTTGAGCTTGACACACACACTGGCAAAAAAATATTCAACATGTAAACGTTTATTATGCCATTTTCAAAGAAATTTTGCTTCCAATATGCCAGTACCCCAATGTGCCAGTACCCCAACATGCAAGTACCACAACGTGCAAGGACCCCAACGTGGCCCGGGCTGCGAGGGCCCTTTATAGCTGCTCGCAGCTCTAGTTATTATTAGGGCCCGAGCAGCGACCGCTGCGAGGTCCCTATTGTTTTTGAAATTATTAGGGCCCGAGCAGCGACCGCTGCGAGGTCCCTCTTGTTTTTGTAAGAATTATTATTAGGGCCCGAGCAGCGACCGCTGCGAGGTCCCTATTGTTTTTGTAAAAATTATTATTATTATTATTATTATTATTATTATTATTATTATTATTATTATTATTATTCTTCTTCTTCTTCTTTATTCTCCGCAAACGATCGCGATTTTGGGTACCTAAACATTCACGAAAACTCACCGAACTTTGCGCACTCCTCAGGCCCGGCGAAAAATTTGATATTATTAAGTCGTCATAACAATGCGACTCGATAGCGCCCCCTAGCGTAGAAAAATAAAAACCAAGCCCGCCACATTTGAGCTAGAGCAACAAAAATTGGCAGGCACGTGTAGCACCCCGAGACGCACAAAAAAGTCTCTTGGGACCATGTAGCTAAAATGTACAGGAAGTGAGCTATGAATTTTTTTATGTCCAATTTTGGCCTATTTTGGCACATTCACTGTGGTCATGCTTTTTCCCCCTCTGCAAACATTTTTCATCCAATTCACATCAAACTTGGCATTTATCATCTCAAGACCTGAGAGAACAACTGGGCAAAAAGTCTTGCCTTTTCGAAATACTATATGATGGGGGCGGGGCATCAAATATTGTCTTTAAAATTTCATTTGTCCAGAAAGAGCAAATGCTTAATAACTCCCATGTTCAAGCTCCAAAAAATCTCAAACTTCTCAGGCAACGTAATAGTCACGGCCTGAAAACATCTATATGATAAAATTCAGTTATACATATAGCGCCACCTAGTGGTGACAATAAATGTCATACTTTACGTTTTTAGCTACTGCGCTGAGCTCGTTGAAGGGATCCAGTTGAAAGTTGGTCAGAAAAGCCTTAAGATGTTGATCATGCCCAACACCGAATATTGTAACTTTTTGCCAAAGGGCGTGGCCGCTACGGTGCCGCAAAGTCTGAAGATTTTTCGTGACAATAAAAGCTGCATGAACTTGACCGAGATGATCCTATCTTCTCAAAATTTCACACATTTGATGAGAGTCCAGCCCTAAAGACATCTACGAACTTATATTTCATCTTACTGATAGCGCCACCTAGTGGCAATTTTTTTTCTTACGAATTTTCTTGTACATTTTTTCTCCAAACACGTTAACTGGACCAACCTCATATTTGCTCAGATGAGGGTTTCGGCCTTCATGATGTCACAACACGAAGTTTGTGAGTTTTCGCGAATCGCTGTGGGCGTGGCTAAGCACTGTTCGCCAAGAAAACAATGCCAGTTTTGAGGGTCTAAACATGCGCAGAAACTCATGAAACTTGGCACACACATCTGGCCTGGTAAAATGAACAATATTTTATTGTTGATTGTGCTATTTTTACAAAAATGACTCAATAGCGCCCCCTAGAAGTTTTTAACGAAGCAGCCCCGGTTGTACGTTTAAGCAAGAACGACGAATATTTTTAGGTGTATGAGGGAGCCCAAGACCTACAAAAAAGTCTCTTGGACCCATATGCTAAAATGAACAGGAAGTGAGCTACGAATATTTGAATGTCCCATTTTTGACAATTTTTGCACATTCACAGGGCGCAGACTTTTGCCCACTTCTCCTACACGTTTCATCTGACTGAGTTAAGACTTGACCTGGACCATGTCAAGACCTGAGCCAACGACAGGGGGGAAAATCTTGACCTTTCGAAATACTATATGATGAAGGCGGGGCATCAAAATTTGTGTTTCGCACTGAAAAAGGATATGCTTAATAACTCCCCGGTACATGCTCCAAAAAATCCCAAACTTGACATGTATGTTTATCGTCAAGGCCTGAACTATCTCTATGACAACATTCAGTTATATATGCAGCGCCACCTAGCCCTTGAGGCATAAAAAAAAAATACCCCACATACGGTATTTTGTACAAAAAATGTAAACTCATTCTAAGTGTGATAACTAAGTCATTTATGAATATTCTTTTAGTTTCCACCACTCAAAATGTTCACTGGCATCAGACTTATCCAAACATATATATATTTTTATTTATTTTTGATAGCCTCTGTGGACATTAAAAGCAATATCGTGAATGAAGGATATGCTTAACAACTCCACGGTACATGCTCCAAAAAAAATCCCACACTTGACATGTATGCTTATAATCAAGGCCTGAAGGTATCTCGATGACAACATTCAGTTATAAATACAGCGCCACCTAGCCCTTGAGGCTTATATAAAAAAAAAAACCCACATACGGTATTTTGTACAAAAAAATGTAAACTCATTCTAAGTGTGATGACTAAGTCATTTCTGAATATTCTTTTAGTTTCCACCACTCAAATTGTTCACTGGCTTCACACCGATCCAAACGTATGTACGTTTCCATTTTGTTTTATTCATTTTTGATTGCCCCTTTGGACAATAAAAGTAACATTGTGCAATGAGTACAACGAGCGATGATGTATATATACACTTTTACAAAAAATACCAATCAGGGCAACTCATTGCCTAAAAATAAAAAAGGACGCTGATTTTTGCAGGTCTTAACAATCACCAAAACCCGTTGAGCTTGACACACACTGGCAAAAAAAATATTCTACATGTAAACGTTTATTATGCCATTTTCAAAGAAATTTTGCTTCCAATATGCCAGTACCCCAACGTGCCAGTACCCTAACGTGCAAGTACCCCAACGTGCAAGGACTCCAACGTGGCCCGGGCTGCGAGGGCCCTTTATAGCTGCTCGCAGCTCTAGTTATTCTTCTTCTTCTTCTTCTTCTTCTTTATTCTCCGCAAACGATCGCATTTTTGAGGGCCTAAACATTTACGAAAACTCACCAAACTTTGCAGTCTCTTCGGGCCCGGCGAAAAATTTGATATTATGTAGTTGTCATAACAACGCGACTCTATAGCGCCACCTAGCGTAGAAAAATAAAAACCAATCCCGGCCCGTTTGAGCTAGAGCTACGAAAATTGGCAGGCACGTGTAGCATTCCGAGACGCACAAAAAAGTCAGTGGAAGCCATTTCCTAAAATGTACAGGAAGTGAGCTATGAATTTTTTAATGTCCAATTTTGGCCTATTTTGGCACATTCACTGTGGTCATGCTTTTCCCCCCTATGCAAACATTTTTCATCCCATTGACTTCAAACTTGGCATTTATCATCTCAAGACCTAAGAGAACAGCTGGGCAAAAAATCTTGCCTTTTCGAAATACTATATGACGGGGGCGGGGCATCAAATATTGCCTTTAAAATTTCATTTGTCCAGAAAGAGCAAATGCTGAATAACTCCCATGTACAAGCTCCAAAAAATCTCAAACTTCTCAGGCAACGTAATAGTCACGGCCTGAAAACACCTATATGAAAAAATTCAGTTATACATATAGCGCCACCTAGTGGTTACAATAAATGTCATACTTTACGTTTTTAGCTACTGTGCTGAGCTCGTTGAAGGGATCCAGTTGAAAATTGGTCAGAAAAGCCTTAAGATGTTGATGATGCCCCACACCGAATATTGTAACTTTTCGCCAAAGGGCGTGGCCGCTACGGTGACGCAAAGTCTGAAGATTTTTCGTGACAATAAAAGCTGCATGAACTTGACCGAGATGATCCTATCTTCTCAAAATTTCACACATTTGATGAGAGTCCAGCCCTAAAGACATCTACGAACTTATATTTCATCTAACTGATAGCGCCACCTAGTGGCAATTTTTTTTCTTACGAATTTTCTTGTACATTTTTCTCCAAACACGTTAACTGGACCAACCTCATATTTGCTCAGATGGGGGTTTCGGCCTTCATGATGTCACAACACGAAGTTTGTGAGTTTTCGCGAATCGCTGTGGGCGTGGCTAAGCACTGTTCGCCAAGAAAACAACGCTAGTTTTGATGGTCTAAACATGCGCAGAAACTCATGAAACTTGGCACACACATCTGGCCTGGCAAAATGAGCAATATTTTATCATGTATTGTCCTATTTTTACAAAAATGACTCAATAGCGCCCCCTAGAAATTTTTAACGAAGCAGCCCCGATTGTACGTTTAAGCAAGATCTACGAAAATTTTTAGGTGTATGAGGGAGTCCAAGACCTACAAAAAAGTCTCTTGGACCCATGTGCTAAAATGAACAGGAAGTGAGCTATGAATTTTTGAATGTCCCATTTTTGACGATTTTTGCACATTTTCAGGGGGCATACTTTTGCCCACTTCTCCTACACATTTCATCCGACTGACTTTAGACTTGACCTGGACCATGTCAAGACCTGAGCCAACTACAGGCAGAAAAATCTTGACTTTTGGAAATACTATATGATGAGGGCGGGGCATCAAATTTTGTGTTTCGCACTGAAAAAGGATATGCTTAATAACTCCCCGGTACATGCTCCAAAAAATCCCAAACTTGACATGTATGTTTATAGTCAAAGCCTGAAGGTATCTCTATGACAAAATTCAGTTATATATGCAGCGCCACCTAGCCCTTCAGGCGTGAAAAAAAAATACCCCACATACGGTATTTTGTACAAAAAATGTCAACTCATTCTAAGTGTGATAACTCCCATGTTCAAGCTCCAAAAAATCTCAAACTTCTCAGGCAACGTAATAGTCACGGCCTGAAAGCATCTATATGATAAAATTCAGTTATACATATAGCGCCACCTAGTGGTAACAATAAATGTCATACTTTACGTTTTTAGCTACTGTGCCGATCTCGTTGAAGGGATCCAGTTGAAAATTGGTCAGAAAAGCCTTAAGATGTTGATCATGCCCCACACCGAATATTGTAACTTTTCGCCAAAGGGCGTGGCCGCTACGGTGACGCAAAGTCCGAAAATTTTTCGTGACAATAAAAGCTGCATGAACTTGACCGAGATGATCCTATCTTCTCAAAATTTCACACATTTGATGAGAGTCCAGCCCTTAAGACATCTACGAACTTATATTTCATCTTACTGATAGCGCCACCTAGTGGCAATTTTTTTTCTTACGAATTTTCTTGTACATTTTTCTCCAAACACGTTAACTGGACCAACCTCATATTTGCTCAGATGAGGGTTTCGGCCTTCATGATGTCACAACACGAAGTTTGTGAGTTTTCGCGAATCGCTGTGGGCGTGGCTAAGCACTGTTCGCCAAGAAAACAACGCCAGTTTTGAGGGTCTAAACATGCGCAGAAACTCATGAAACTTGGCACACACATCTGGCCTGGTAAAATGAACAATATTTTATTGTTGATTGTACTATTTTTACAAAAATGACTCAATAGCGCCCCCTAGAAATTTTTAACGAAGCAGCCCCGATTCTACGTTTAAGCAAGATCTACGAAAATTTTTACGTGTATGAGGGAGCCAAAGACCTACAAAAAAGTCTCTTGGACCCATATGCTAAAATGAACAGGAAGTGAGGTACGAATTTTTGAATGTCCCATTTTTGACGATTTTTGCACATTTTCAGGGGGCATACTTTTGCCCACTTCTCCTACATGTTTTATCCGACTGACTTATGACTTGACCTGGACCATGCCAAGACCTGAGCCAACAACAGACGGAAAAATCTTGACTTTTGGAAATACTATATGATGAGCGCGGGGCATCAAAATTTGTGTTTCGCACTGAAAAAGGATATGCTTAATAACTCCCCGATACATGCTCCAAAAAATCCCAAACTTGACATGTATGTTTATCGTCAAGGCCTGAAGGTATCTCTATGACAACATTCAGTTATATATGCAGCGCCACCTCGCCCTTGAGGCAAAACAAAAAATACCCCACATACGGTATTTTGTACAAAAAATGTAAACTCATTCTAAGTGTGATAACTAAGTCATTTATGAATATTCTTTTACTTTCCACCACTCAAAATGTTCACTGGCATTAGACTTATCCAAACATGTACTTTTTTATTTATTTTTGATAGCCTCTAATGGACATTAAAAGCAATATCGTGAATGAAGGATATGCTTAATAACTCCACGGTACATGCTCCAAAAAAATCCCACACTTGACATGTATGTTTAGAGTCAAGGCTTGAAGGTATCCCTATGACAACATTCCATTATATATACAGCGCCACCTAGCCCTAGAGGCATAAAAAAAAAAATACACCAACTTAACGGTATTTTTACAAAAAAAAAAAAAATCCACATGTCAAGGTTTATCATGCCATTTTCAAAGAAATTCTGCTTCCAATGTGCCGTACCTAAACTTGCCAGTACCCCAACGTGCCAGTACCCCAACGTGCAAGTACCCCAACGTGCAAGTACCCCAACGTGGCCCGGGCTGCGAGGGCCCTTTATAGCTGCTCGCAGCTCTAGTTATTAGGGCCCGAGCAGCGACCGCTGCGAGGTCCCTATTGTTTTTGTAAAAATTATTATTATTATTATTATTATTATTATTATTATTATTATTATTATTATTATTATTATTCTTTATTCTCCGCAAACAATCGCGATTTTGGGTACCTAAATATTCACGAAAACTCACCAAACTTTGCACACTCCTCAGGTCCGGCGAAAAATTTGATATTATGAAGTCGTTATAACAACGCGACTCTATAGCGCCCCCTAGCGTAGAAAAATAAAAACCAAGCCCGACACGTTTGAGCTAGAGCAACGAAAATTGGCAGGCACGTGTAGCACCCCGAGACGCACAAAAAAGTCTATTGGGACCATGTAGCTAAAATGTACAGGAAGTGAGCTATGAATTTTTTAATGTCCAATTTTGGCCTATTTTGGCACATTCACTGTGGTCATGCTTTTTCCCCCTTTGCAAACATTTTTCATCCAATTGACTTCAAACTTGGCATTTATCATCTCAAGACCTAAGAGAACAGCTGGGCAAAACATCTTGCCTTTTCGAAATACTATACGACGGGGGCGGAGCATCAAATATTGCCTTTAAAATTTCATTTGTCCAGAAAGAGCAAATGCTTAATAACTCCCATGTTCAAGCTCCAAAAAATCTCAAACTTCTCAGGCAACGTAATAGTCACAGCCTGAAAACATCTATATGACAAAATTCAGTTATACATATAGCGCCACCTAGTGGTTACAATAAATGTCATACTTTACGTTTTTAGCTACTGCGCTGAGCTCGTTGAAGGGATCCAGTTGAAAATTGTTCAGAAAACCCTTAAGATGTTGATCATGCCCCACACCGAATATTGTAACTTTTCGCCAAAGGGCGTGGCCGCTACGGTGACGCAAAATCTGAAGATTTTTCGTGAAAATAAAAGCTGCATTAACTTGACCGAGATGATCCTATCTTCTCAAAATTTCACACATTTGATGAGAGTCCAGCTCTAAAGACATCTACTAACTTACATTTCATCTAACTGATAGCGCCACCTAGTGGCAATTTTTTTTCTTACGAATTTTCTTCTACGTTTTTCTCCAAACACGTTAACTGGACCAACCTCATATTTGCTCAGAGGAGGGTTTCGGCCTTCATGATGTCACAACACGAAGTTTGTGAGTTTTCGCGAATTGCTGTAGGCGTGGCTAAGCGCTGTTCGCCAAGAAAACAACGCCAGTTTTGAGGGTCTAAACATGCACAGAAACTCCTGAAACTTGGCACACACATCTGGCCTGGTAAAATGAGCAATATTTTATTGTTGATTGTGCTATTTTTACAAAAATGACTCAATAGCGCCCCCTTGAAATTTTTAACGAAGCAGCCCCGGTTGTACGTTTAAGCAAGAACGGCGAATATGTTTAAGTGTATGAGGGAGCCCAAGACCTACAAAAAAGTCTCTTGTACCCATATGCTAAAATGAACAGGAAGTGAGCTACGAATTTTTGAATGTCCCATTTTTGACGATTTTTGCACATTCACAGGGGGCAGACTTTTGCCCACTTCTCCTACACGTTTCATCCGACTGAGTTAAGACTTGGCCTGGACCATGTCAAGACCTGAGCCAACGACAGGGGGAAAAATTTTGACTTTTCGAAATACTATATGATGAGGGCGGGGCATCAAAATTTGTGTTTCACAATGAAAAAGGATATGCTTGATAACTCCCCGGTACATGCTCCAAAAAATCCCAAACTTGACATGTATGTTTATCGTCAAGGCCTGAAGTTATCTCTATGACAACATTCAGTTATATATGCAGCGCCACCTAGCCCTTGAGGCATGAAAAAAAAATACCCCACATACGGTATTTTGTACAAAAAATGTACACTCATTCTAAGTGTGATAACTAAGTCATTTATGAATATTTTTTTAGTTTCCACCACTCAAAATGTTCACTGGCATCAGACTTATCCAAACATATATATATTTTTATTTATTTTTGATAGCCTCTATGGACATTAAAAGCAATATCGTGAATGAAGGATATGCTTAATAACTCCACGGTACATGCTCCAAAAAAAAATCCCACACTTGACATGTATGCTTATAATCAAAGCCTGAAGGTATCTCTATGACAACATTCAGTTATAAATACAGCGCCACCTAGCCCTTGAGGCTTATATAAAAAAAAAAAAAATACCCCACATACGGTATTTTGTACAAAATATGTACACTCATTCTAAGTGTGATAACTAAGTCATTTATGAATATTCTTTTAGTTTCCACCACTCAAATTGTTCACTGGCTTCACACCGATCCAAACGTATGTACGTTTCCATTTTGTTTTATTCATTTTTGATTGCCCCTTTGGACAATAAAAGTAACATTGTGCAATGAGTACAACGAGCGATGATGTGTATATACACTTTTACAAAAAAATACCAATCAGGGCAACTCATTGCCTAAAGATAAAAAAGGACGCTGATTTTTGCAGGTCTTAACAATCACCAAAACCCGTTGAGCTTGACACACACACTGGCAAAAAAATATTCTACATGTAAACGTTTATTATGCCATTTTCAAAGAAATTTTGCTTCCAATATGCCAGTACCCCAACGTGCCAGTACCCCAACGTGCAAGTACCCCAACGTGCAAGGACCCCAACGTGGCCCGGGCTGCGAGGGCCCTTTATAGCTGCTCGCAGCTCTAGTTAGGGCCCGAGCAGCGACCGCTGCGAGGTCCCTATTGTTTTTGTAAAAATTATTATTATTATTATTATTATTATTATTATTATTATTATTATTATTCTTCTTCTTCTTCTTTATTCTCCGCAAACAATCGCGATTTTGGGTACCTAAATATTCACGAAAACTCACCAAACTTTGCACACTCCTCAGGTCCGGCGAAAAATTTGATATTATGAAGTCGTTATAACAACGCGACTCTATAGCGCCCCCTAGCGTAGAAAAATAAAAACCAAGCCCGACACGTTTGACCTAGAGCAACGAAAATTGGCAGGCACGTGTAGCACCCCGAGACGCACAAAAAAGTCTATTGGGACCATGTAGCTAAAATGTACAGGAAGTGAGCTATGAATTTTTTAATGTCCAATTTTGGCCTATTTTGGCACATTCACTGTGGTCATGCTTTTTCCCCCTTTGCAAACATTTTTCATCCAATTGACTTCAAACTTGGCATTTATCATCTCAAGACCTAAGAGAACAGCTGGGCAAAACATCTTGCCTTTTCGAAATACTATACGACGGGGGCGGAGCATCAAATATTGCCTTTAAAATTTCATTTGTCCAGAAAGAGCAAATGCTTAATAACTCCCATGTTCAAGCTCCAAAAAATCTCAAACTTCTCAGGCAACGTAATAGTCACAGCCTGAAAACATCTATATGACAAAATTCAGTTATACATATAGCGCCACCTAGTGGTTACAATAAATGTCATACTTTACATTTTTAGCTACTGTGCTGAGCTTGTTGAAGGGATCCATTTGAAAATTGGTCAGAAAAGCCTTAAGATGTTGATCATGCCCCACACCGAATATTGTAACTTTTCGTCAAAGGGCGTGGCCGCTACGGTGACGCAAAATCTGAAGATTTTTCGTGAAAATAAAAGCTGCATTAACTTGACCGAGATGATCCTATCTTCTCAAAATTTCACACATTTGATGAGAGTCCAGCTCTAAAGACATCTACTAACTTACATTTCATCTAACTGATAGCGCCACCTAGTGGCAATTTTTTTTCTTACGAATTTTCTTCTACGTTTTTCTCCAAACACGTTAACTGGACCTACCTCATATTTGCTCAGAGGAGGGTTTCGGCCTTCATGATGTCACAACACGAAGTTTGTGAGTTTTCGCGAATTGCTGTAGGCGTGGCTAAGCGCTGTTCGCCAAGAAAACAACGCCAGTTTTGAGGGTCTAAACATGCACAGAAACTCCTGAAACTTGGCACACACATCTGGCCTGGTAAAATGAGCAATATTTTATTGTTGATTGTGCTATTTTTACAAAAATGACTCAATAGCGCCCCCTTGAAATTTTTAACGAAGCAGCCCCGGTTGTACGTTTAAGCAAGAACGCCGAATATTTTTAAGTGTATGAGGGAGCCCAAGACCTACAAAAAAGTCTCTTGTACCCATATGCTAAAATGAACAGGAAGTGAGCTACGAATTTTTGAATGTCCCATTTTTGACGATTTTTGCACATTCACAGGGGGCAGACTTTTGCCCACTTCTCCTACACGTTTCATCCGACTGAGTTAAGACTTGGCCTGGACCATGTCAAGACCTGAGCCAACGACAGGGGGAAAAATTTTGACTTTTCGAAATACTATATGATGAGGGCGGGGCATCAAAATTTGTGTTTCACAATGAAAAAGGATATGCTTGATAACTCCCCGGTACATGCTCCAAAAAATCCCAAACTTGACATGTATGTTTATCGTCAAGGCCTGAAGTTATCTCTATGACAACATTCAGTTATATATGCAGCGCCACCTAGCCCTTGAGGCATGAAAAAAAAATACCCCACATTCGGTATTTTGTACAAAAAATGTACAATCATTCTAAGTGTGATAACTAAGTCATTTATGAATATTTTTTTAGTTTCCACCACTCAAAATGTTCACTGGCATCAGACTTATCCAAACATATATATATTTTTATTTATTTTTGATAGCCTCTATGGACATTAAAAGCAATATCGTGAATGAAGGATATGCTTAATAACTCCACGGTACATGCTCCAAAAAAAAAATCCCACACTTGACATGTATGCTTATAATCAAGGCCTGAAGGTATCTCTATGACAACATTCAGTTATAAATACAGCGCCACCTAGCCCTTGAGGCTTATATAAAAAAAAAATAAAAATACCCCACATACGGTATTTTGTACAAAAAATGTACACTCATTCTAAGTGTGATAACTAAGTCATTTATGAATATTCTTTTAGTTTCCACCACTCAAATTGTTCACTGGCTTCACACCGATCCAAACGTATGTACGTTTCCATTTTGTTTTATTCATTTTTGATTGCCCCTTTGGACAATAAAAGTAACATTGTGCAATGAGTACAACGAGCGATGATGTGTATATACACTTTTACAAAAAAATACCAATCAGGGCAACTCATTGCCTAAAAATAAAAAAGGACGCTGATTTTTGCAGGTCTTAACAATCACCAAAACCCGTTGAGCTTGACACACACACTGGCAAAAAAATATTCTACATGTAAACGTTTATTATGCCATTTTCAAAGAAATTTTGCTTCCAATATGCCAGTACCCCAACGTGCCAGTACCCCAACGTGCAAGTACCCCAACGTGCAAGGACCCCAACGTGGCCCGGGCTGCGAGGGCCCTTTATAGCTGCTCGCAGCTCTAGTTATTATTATTCTTCTTCTTCTTCTTTATTCTCCGCAAACGATCGCGATTTTGGGTACCTAAACATTCACGAAAACTCACCGAACTTTGCACACTCCTCAGGCCCGGCGAAAAATTTGATATTATTAAGTCGTCCTAACAATGCGACTCGATAGCGCCCCCTAGCGTAGAAAAATAAAAACCAAGCCCGGCACGTTTGAGCTAGAGCAACAAAAATTGGCAGGCACGTGTAGCACCCCGAGACGCACAAAAAAGTCTATTGGGACCATGTAGTTAAAATGTACAGGAAGTGAGCTATGAATTTTTTTATGTCCAATTTTGGCCTATTTTGGCACATTCACTGTGGTCATGCTTTTTCCCCCTTTGCAAACATTTTTCATCCAATTGACTTCAAACTTGGCATTTATCATCTCAAGACCTGAGAGAACAACTGGGCAAAACATCTTGCCTTTTTGAAATACTATATGACGGGGGCGGGGCATCAAATATTGCCTTTAAAATTTCATTTGTCCAGAAAGAGCAAATGCTTAATAACTCCCATGTTCAAGCTCCAAAAAATCTCAAACTTCTCAGGAAACGTAATAGTCACGGCCTGAAAACATCTATATGATAAAATTCAGTTATACATATAGCGCCACCTAGTGGTTACAATAAATGTCATACTTTACGTTTTTAGCTACTGTGCTGAGCTTGTTGAAGGGATCCATTTGAAAATTGGTCAGAAAAGCCTTAAGATGTTGATCATGCCCCACACCGAATATTGTAACTTTTCGCCAAAGGGCGTGGCCGCTACGGTGACGCAAAGTCTGAAGATTTTTCGTGAAAATAAAAGCTGCATTAACTTGACCGAGATGATCCTATCTTCTCAAAATTTCACACATTTGATGAGAGTCCAGCCCTAAAGACATCTACTGACTTATATTTCATCTAACTGATAGCGCCACCTAGTGGCAATTTTTTTTCTTACGAATTTTCTTCTACGTTTTTCTCCAAACACGTTAACTGGACCTACCTCATATTTGCTCAGATGAGGGTTTCGGCCTTCATGATGTCACAACACGAAGTTTGTGAGTTTTCGCGAATTGCTGTGGGTGTGGCTAAGCGCTGTTCACCAAGAAAACAACGCCAGTTTTGAGGGTCTAAACATGCACAGAAACTCATGAAACTTGGCACACACATCTGGCCTGGTAAAATGAGCAATATTTTATTGTTGATTGTGCTATTTTTACAAAAATGACTCAATAGCGCCCCCTCGAAATCTTTAACGAAGCAGCCCCGGTTGTACGTTTAAGCAAGAACGACGAATATTTTTAGGTGTATGAGGGAGCCCAAGACCTACAAAAAAGTCTCTTGTACCCATATGCTAAAATGAACAGGAAGTGAGCTACGAATTTTTGAATGTCCCATTTTTGACGATTTTTGCACATTCACAGGGGGCAGACTTTTGCCCACTTCTCCTACACGTTTCATCCGACTGAGTTAAGACTTGGCCTGGACCATGTCAAGACCTGAGCCAACGACAAGGGGAAAAATTTTGACTTTTCGAAATACTATATGATGAGGGCGGGGCATCAAAATTTGTGTTTCGCAATGAAAAAGGATATGCTTGATAACTCCCCGGTACATGCTCCAAAAAATCCCAAACTTGACATGTATGTTTATCGTCAAGGCCTGAAGTTATCTCTATGACAACATTCAGTTATATATGCAGCGCCACGTAGCCCTTGAGGCATGAAAAAAAAATACCCCACATACGGTATTTTGTACAAAAAATGTACACTCATTCTAAGTGTGATAACTAAGTCATTTATGAATATTCTTTTAGTTTCCACCACTCAAATTGTTCACTGGCTTCACACCGATCCAAACGTATGTACGTTTCCATTTTGTTTTATTCATTTTTGATTGCCCCTTTGGACAATAAAAGTAACATTGTGCAATGAGTACAACGAGCGATGATGTGTATATACACTTTTACAAAAAAATACCAATCAGGGCAACTCATTGCCTAAAAATAAAAAAGGACGCTGATTTTTGCAGGTCTTAACAATCACCAAAACCCGTTGAGCTTGACACACACACTGGCAAAAAAATATTCTACATGTAAACGTTTATTATGCCATTTTCAAAGAAATTTTGCTTCCAATATGCCAGTACCCCAATGTGCCAGTACCCCAACGTGCAAGTACCCCAACGTGCAAGGACCCCAACGTGGCCCGGGCTGCGAGGGCCCTTTATAGCTGCTCGCAGCTCTAGTTATTATTATTCTTTATTCTCCGCAAACAATCGCGATTTTGGGTACCTAAATATTCACGAAAACTCACCGAACTTTGCACACTCCTCAGGCCCGGCGAAAAATTTGATATTATTAAGTCGTCATAACAATGCGACTCGATAGCGCCCCCTAGCGTAGAAAAATAAAAACCAAGCCCCGCACGTTTGAGCTAGAGCAACAAAAATTGGCAGGCACGTGTAGCACCCCGAGACGCACAAAAAAGTCTATTGGGACCATGAAGCTAAAATGTACAGGAAGTGAGCTATGAATTTTTTAATGTCCAATTTTGGCCTATTTTGGCACATTCACTGTGGTCATGCTTTTTCCCCCTTTGCAAGCATTTTTCATCCAATTGACTTCAAACTTGGCATTTATCATCTCAAGACCTGAGAGAACAACTGGGCAAAACATCTTGCCTTTTTGAAATACTATATGACGGGGGCGGGGCATCAAATATTGCCTTTAAAATTTCATTTGTCCAGAAAGAGCAAATGCTTAATAACTCCCATGTTCAAGCTCCAAAAAATCTCAAACTTCTCAGGCAACGTAATAGTCACGGCCTGAAAACATCTATATGATAAAATTCAGTTATACATATAGCGCCACCTAGTGGTTACAATAAATGTCATACTTTACGTTTTTAGCTACTGTGCTGAGCTTGTTGAAGGGATCCATTTGAAAGTTGGTCAGAAAAGCCTAAAGATGTTGATCATGCCCCACACCGAATATTGTAACTTTTCGCCAAAGGGCGTGGCCGCTACGGTGACGCAAAATCTGAAGATTTTTCGTGAAAATAAAAGATGCATTAACTTGACCGAGATGATCCTATCTTCTCAAAATTTCACACATTTGATGAGAGTCCAGCCCAAAAGACATCTATGAACTTATATTTCAACTTACTGATAGCGCCACCTAGTGGCAATTTTTTTTCTTACGAATTTTCTTCTACGTTTTTCTCCAAACACGTTAACTGGACCAACCTCATATTTGCTCAGATGAGGGTTTCGGCCTTCATGATGTCACAACACGAAGTTTGTGAGTTTTCGCGAATCGCTGTGGGCGTGGCTAAGCACTGTTCGCCAAGAAAACAACGCCGGTTTTGAGGGTCTAAACATGCGCAGAAACTCATGAAACTTGGCACACACATCTGGCCTGGTAAAATGAACAATATTTTATTGTTGATTGTGCTATTTTTACAAAAATGACTCAATAGCGCCCCCTAGAAATTTTTAACGAAGCAGCCCCGATTGTACGTTTAAGCAAGATCTACGAAAATTTTTACGTGTATGAGGGAGCCAAAGACCTACAAAAAAGTCTCTTGGACCCATATGCTAAAATGAACAGGAAGTGAGCTACGAATTTTTGAATGTCCCATTTTTTACGATTTTTGCACATTTTCAGAGGGCATACTTTTGCCCACTTCTCCTACACGTTTTATCCGACTGACTTATGACTTGACCGGGACCATGCCAAGACCTGAGCCAACAACAGACGGAAAAATCTTGACTTTTGGAAATACTATATGATGAGGGCGGGGCATCAAAATTTGTGTTTCGCACTGAAAAAGGATATGCTTAATAACTCCCCGATACATGCTCCAAAAAATCCCACACTTGACATGTATGCTTATAATCAAGGCCTGAAGGTATCTCTATGACAACATTCAGTTATAAATACAGCGCCACCTAGCCGTTGAGGCTTATATAAAAAAAATTAAAAAAATACCCCACATACGGTATTTTGTACAAAAAATGTACACTCATTCTAAGTGTGATAACTAAGTCATTTATGAATATTCTTTTAGTTTCCACCACTCAAATTGTTCACTGGCTTCACACCGATCCAAACGTATGTACGTTTCCATTTTGTTTTATTCATTTTTGATTGCCCCTTTGGACAATAAAAGTAAACATTGTGCAATGAGTACAACGAGCGATGATGTGTATATACACTTTTACAAAAAAATACCAATCAGGGCAACTCATTGCCTAAAAATAAATAAGGACGCTGATTTTTGCAGGTCTTAACAATCACCAAAATCCGTTGAGCTTGACAGACACTGGAAAAAAAAATATTCTACATGTAAACGTTTATTATGCCATTTTCAAAGAAATTTTGCTTCCAATATGCCAGTACCCCAACGTGCCAGTACCCCAACGTGCAAGTACCCCAACGTGCAAGGACCCCAACGTGGCCCGGGCTGCGAGGGCCCTTTATAGCTGCTCGCAGCTCTAGTTAGGGCCCGAGCAGCGACCGCTGCGAGGTCCCTATTGTTTTTCGTTCGAATTATTATTATTATTAGGGCCCGAGCAGCGACCGCTGCGAGGTCCCTATTGTTTTTGTAAAAATTCTTCTTCTTCTTCTTCTTCTTCTTCTTCTTCTTCTTCTTCTTCTTCTTCTTCTTCTTCTTCTTCTTCTTCTTCTTCTTTATTCTCCGCAAACAATCGCGATTTTGGGTACCTAAATATTCACGAAAACTCACCGAACTTTGCACACTCCTCAGGTCCGGCGAAAAATTTGATATTATGAAGTCGTTATAACAACGCGACTCTATAGCGCCCCCTAGCATAGAAAAATAAAAACCAAGCCCGGCACGTTTGAGCTAGAGCAACGAAAATTGGCAGGCACGTATAGCACCCCGAGACGCACAAAAAAGTCTATTGGGACCATGTAGCTAAAATGTACAGGAAGTGAGCTATGAATTTTTTAATGTCCAATTTTGGCCTATTTTGGCACATTCACTGTGGTCATGCTTTTTCCCCCTATGCAAACATTTTTCATCCCATTGACTTTAAAGTTGGCATTTATCATCTCAAGACCTAAGAGAACAGCTGGGCAAAAAGTCTTGCCTTTTCGAAATACTATATGACGGGGGCGGGGCATCAAATATTGCCTTTAAAATTTCATTTGTCCAGAAAGAGCAAATGCTTAATAACTCCCATGTTCAAGCTCCAAAAAATCTCAAACTTCTCAGGCAACGTAATAGTCACGGCCTGAAAACATCTATATGATAAAATTCAGTTATACATATAGCGCCACCTAGTGGTTACAATAAATGTCATACTTTACGTTTTTAGCTACTGTGCTGAGCTTGTTGAAGGGATCCATTTGAAAATTGGTCAGAAAAGCCTTAAGATGTTGATCATGCCCCACACCGAATATTGTAACTTTTCGCCAAAGGGCGTGGCCGCTACGGTGACGCAAAGTCTGAAGATTTTTCGTGAAAATAAAAGCTGCATTAACTTGACCGAGATGATCCTATCTTCTCAAAATTTCACACATTTGATGAGAGTACAGCCCTAAAGACATCTACTGACTTATATTTCATCTAACTGATAGCGCCACCTAGTGGCAATTTTTTTTCTTACGAATTTTCTTCTACGTTTTTCTCCAAACACGTTAACTGGACCTACCTCATATTTGCTCAGATGAGGGTTTCGGCCTTCATGATGTCACAACACGAAGTTTGTGAGTTTTCGCGAATTGCTGTGGGTGTGGCTAAGCGCTGTTCGCCAAGAAAACAACGCCAGTTTTGAGGGTCTAAACATGCACAGAAACTCATGAAACTTGGCACACACATCTGGCCTGGTAAAATGAGCCATATTTTATTGTTGATTGTGCTATTTTTACAAAAATGACTCAATAGCGCCCCCTAGAAGTTTTTAACGAAGCAGCCCCGGTTGTACGTTTAAGCAAGAACGACGAATATTTTTAGATGTATGAGGGAGCCCAAGTCCTACAAAAAAGTCTCTTGGACCCATATGCTAAATTGAACAGGAAGTGAGCTACGAATTTTTGAATGTCCCATTTTTGACAATTTTTGCACATTCACAGGGGGCAGACTTTTGCCCACTTCTCCTACACGTTTCATCTGACTGAGTTAAGACTTGACCTGGGCCATGTCAAGACCTGAGCCAACGACAGGGGGAAAAATCTTGACCTTTCGAAATACTATATGATGAAGGCGGGGCATCAAAATTTGTGTTTCGCACTGAAAAAGGATATGCTTAATAACTCCCCGGTACATGCTCCAAAAAATCCCAAACTTGACATGTATGTTTATCGTCAAGGCCTGAAGCTATCTCTATGACAACATTCAGTTATATATGCAGCGCCACCTAGCCCTTGAGGCATAAAAAAAAAATACCCCACATACGGTATTTTGTACAAAAAATGTAAACTCATTCTAAGTGTGATAACGAAGTCATTTATGAATATTCTTTTAGTTTCCACCACTCAAAATGTTCACTGGCATCAGACTTATCCAAACATATATATATTTTTATTTATTTTTGATAGCCTCTGTGGACATTAAAAGCAATATCGTGAATGAAGGATATGCTTAATAACTCCACGGTACATGCTCCAAAAAAAAATCCCACACTTGACATGTATGCTTATAATCAAGGCCTGAAGGTATCTCTATGACAACATTCAGTTATAAATACAGCGCCACCTAGCCCTTGAGGCATAAAAAAAATAAATAAATACCCCACATACGGTATTTTGTACAAAAAATGTACACTCATTCTAAGTGTGATAACTAAGTCATTTATGAATATTCTTTTAGTTTCCACCACTCAAAATGTTCACTGGCATCAGACTTATCCAAACATATATATATTTTTATTTATTTTTGATAGCCTCTGTGGACATTAAAAGCAATATCGTGAATGAAGGATATGCTTAATAACTCCACGGTACATGCTCCCAAAAAAATCCCACACTTGACATGTATGCTTATAATCAAGGCCTGAAGCTATCTCGATGACAACATTCAGTTATAAATACAGCGCCACCTCGCCCTTGAGGCTTATATAAAAAAAAAAACCCACATACGGTATTTTGCACAAAAACTGTACACTCATTCTAAGTGTGATAACTAAGTCATTTATGAATATTCTTTTAGTTTCCACCACTCAAATTGTTCACTGGCTTCACACCGATCCAAACGTATGTACGTTTCCATTTTGTTTTATTCATTTTTGATTGCCCCTTTGGACAATAAAAGTAACATTGTGCAATGAGTACAACGAGCGATGATGTATATATACACTTTTACAAAAAATACCAATCAGGGCAACTCATTGCCTAAAAATAAAAAAGGACGCTGATTTTTGCAGGTCTTAACAATCACCAAAACCCGTTGAGCTTGACACACACTGGCAAAAAAAATATTCTACATGGAAACGTTTATAATGCCATTTTCAAAGAAATTTTGCTTCCAATATGCCAGTACCCCAACGTGCCAGTACCCTAACGTGCAGGTACCCCAACGTGCAAGGACTCCAACGTGGCCCGGGCTGCGAGGGCCCTTTATAGCTGCTCGCAGCTCTAGTTATTATTCTTCTTCTTCTTCTTCTTCTCCGTAAACGATCGCATTTTTGAGTACCTAAACATTCACGAAAACTCACCAAACTTTGCACACTCCTCAGGCCCGGCGAAAAATTTGATATTATGAAGTCGTCATAACAACGCGACTCTATAGCGCCCCCTAGCGTAGAAAAATAAAAACCAAGCCTGGCACGTTTGAGCTAGAGCAACGAAAATTGGCAGGCACGTGTAGCACCCCGAGACGCACAAAAAAGTCTATTGGGACCATATAGCTAAAATGTACAGGAAATGAGCTATGAATTTTTTTATGTCCAATTTTGGCCTATTTTGGCACATTCACTGTGGTCATGCTTTTTCCCCCTCTGCAAGCATTTTTCATCCCATTGACTTCAAACTTGGCATTTATCATCTCAAGACCTAAGAGAACAGTTGGGCAAAAAGTCTTGCCTTTTCGAAATACTATATGACGGGGGCGGGGCATCAAATATTGCCTTTAAAATTTCATTTTTCCAGAAAGAGCAAATGCTGAATAACTCCCATGTACAAGCTCCAAAAAATCTCAAACTTCTCAGGCAACGTAATAGTCACGGCCTGAAAACATCTATATGACAAAATTCAGTCATACATATAGCGCCACCTAGTGGTTACAATAAATGTCATACTTTACGTTTTTAGCTACTGTGCTGAGCTCGTTGAAGGGATCCAGTTGAAAATTGGTCAGAAAAGCCTTAAGATGTTGATGATGCCCCACACCGAATATTGTAACTTTTCGCCAAAGGGCGTGGCCGCTACGGTGACGCAAAATCTGAAGATTTTTCGTGACAATAAAAGCTGCATTAACTTGACCGAGATGATCCTATCTTCTCAAAATTTCACACATTTGATGAGAGTCCAGCTCTAAAGACATCTACTAACTTACATTTCATCTAACTGATAGCGCCACCTAGTGGCAATTTTTTTTCTTACGAATTTTCTTCTACGTTTTTCTCCAAACACGTTAACAACACGAAGTTTGTGAGTTTTCGCGAATTGCTGTAGGCGTGGCTAAGCGCTGTTCGCCAAGAAAACAACGCCAGTTTTGAGGGTCTAAACATGCACAGAAACTCCTGAAACTTGGCACACACATCTGGCCTGGTAAAATGAACAATATTTTATTGTTGATTGTGCTATTTTTACAAAAATGACTCAATAGCGCCCCCTAGGAATTTTTAATGAAGCAGCCCTGGTTGTACGTTTAAGCAAGATCTACGAAAATTTTTAGGTGTATGAGGGAGCCCAAGACCTACAAAAAAGTCTCTTGGACCCATATGCTAAAATGAAAAGGAAGTGAGCTACGAATTTTTGAATGTCCCATTTTTGACGATTTTTGCACATTCACAGGGGGCAGACCTTTGCCCACTTCTCCTACACGTTTCATCTGACTGAGTTAAGACTTGACCTGGACCATGTCAAGACCTGAGCCAACGACATGGGGGAAAAATCTTGACTTTTCGAAATACTATATGATGAAGGCGGGGCATCAAAATTTGTGTTTCGCACTGAAAAAGGATATGCTTAATAACTCCCCGGTACATGCTCCAAAAAATCCCAAACTTGACATGTATGTTTATCGTCAAGGCCTGAAGCTATCTCTATGACAACATTCAGTTATATATGCAGCGTCACCTAGCCCTTGAGGCATAAAAAAAATACGGTATTTTGTACAAAAAATGTAAACTCATTCTAAGTGTGATAACTAAGTCATTTATGAATATTCTTTTAGTTTCCACCACTTTTAGTTTTATTCATTTTTGATTGCCCCTTTGGACAATAAAAGTAACATTGTGCAATGAGTACAACGAGCGATGATGTGTATATACACGTAAATACCAATCAGGGCAACTCATTGCCTAAAAATAAATAAGGACGCTGATTTTTGCAGGTCTTAACAATCACCAAAACCCGTTGAGCTTGACACACACTGGCAAAAAAAATATTCTACATGTAAACGTTTATTATGCCATTTTCAAAGAAATTTTGCTTAATATGCCAGTACCCCAACGTGCCAGTACCCTTCGTCAGAAGTGAGAGTACTTTTTTTTATTTTTTATTTTTTTTTTTTTTTTTTTTTTTTTTCCCAATGGATGGGTGGATGGAATTAACCTTGGTCAAGTACCCCAACGTGCAAGGACCCCAACGTGGCCCGGGCTGCGAGGGCCCTTTATAGCTGCTCGCAGCTCTAGTTCTTCTTTTTATTTTTTGTTATTATTCTTTTCCGCAAACAATCACATTTTTGAGACACTAAACGTGAACGAAAACTCACCAAACTTTACACGCAGATCGGGCCTGGCGAAAAAATTTATATTTTAAAGTCGCCATACATGATAACAGAAAAATGGCTCTGTAGCGCCACCTACATAGCTTAAACGGATCCCTGTCCCGCTACGATTGTCCTACGGCTATGAAAATTGTGTGGCACCTGTAGCATATCCAGATGAACAAAAACCTCTTTGATATGTGTACCCTAAAATAGACAGTAAGTGAGATATGAGTATTTAAATGTCCAATTTTGGCCCATTTTTGCACATTTACAGGGGTCATACTTTTGCCCGCTTCTCCTACACGGTTAATCCGATTGACTTCAAACTTGGGATGTACCATCTCAAGACCTGGGACAACACCATGGTACAAAATCTAAAGTTTTTGACATTCTATATGACAGCGGTGGGGCATCAAATTTAGCGTTTCAAAACTCTTACTAAACGTAGTATTGCCGGTTGTACGTTTAACCTTGAGCTACGAAAATTGGTACACATATGTAACAGACTATGATCTACAAAAAACTCTGTTGGTGCCATATGCTAAACCCAACAGGAAGTCCGCCAGAGGCGGGGCATCAAATTATGAGTTTCAAAATTCTTACTTAATGAAGCATTTCCGGCTGTACGTTTCACCTAGAGTTACCAAAATTTGAAGACATATGTAACAGCCCTCAAGGTACAAAAAACTCTTTTTGAACCATATGCTAAACCTAACAGGAAGTCCGCCATTTTGATTTACTTTGGAACGTGTTGCCATTTTTTTGGCCATTTCATAGGGGTCCTATTTTAACGAACTCCTCCTACAGAGTTTATCCGATCATGTTCAAACTTGGTGTGATTCATCTTAAGATATTGAAGATGAAATGTTATTGAAAGTTTTTTATTTCGTCGCACGCTGTTGTCGTGGCATGCACTTTTTGCAAAGGAAAAATATTCTTCTTAATGAAGAATTCCCAGTTGTACGAAGCAGTTAGAGCTACGAAAATTTGTAGACATATGTAACAGCCCACGATGTACAAAAAAGTCTCTTGCTGCTTTGTGCTAAACCCAACAGGAAGTCCCGCAGGGGCCGGGCATCACATTTTGAGCTAAACAACTCCTCTTTAACGAAGCATTCCCGGTTGTACGTTTCACCTAGCGCTATGATAATTTGGAGGCATACATAAGAGCCTACGATGTACAAAAAAAGTCTCTTAGAACCATATGCTAAACCAAACAGGAGGGTCCGGCATTTTGATTTACGTCGGGATTTGTAGCCATTTTTTGTGGCCTTTTTTAGGGGTCACATTTTAACGAACTCCAACCAAATTTATCCGACTGTCTTCCAACTTGGTGTGTTTCATCTTAAGATGTTTAAGATGCAAAGTTATCTAAAGTTTTTTTTTATTTTGTCGCAAGCCGTTGCCATAGTAATGCATTATTTGCCAAGTAAAATGCTGCTTTTTTTTTTTTTTTTTTTTTGTCTAAACGAACGAAAACTCATGAAACTTTACACACACATCAGACTTGTCATAAACATGAATATTTTAGAGATTTCTTGTGCAATTTGCAATAAATGGCTCAATAGCGCCCTATAGACATTTTTATGAAGCTTTTGGAAATGTATGATTCAGCTAGATTTGTAAAAATTGGGATACCTATCAGCCTAAGACTGACAAAAAAGTTTCTAAAGCCATATGCTAAACCAAACAGGAAGTCTGCCATTTTGATTTACTTTGCTATTTGTCGCCATTTTTTGGGGCCTTTTATAGGCCTCATATTTTCTACAAAACTTATCAGATTGTCTTCATTCTTTGGCGTGTTTCATCTGAAGATATTTAAGATGAAATGTTATTGAAATTTTTTGTCACGCCTTTGCTCTAGCGATGCATTGTTTGCAAAGAAAAATGCTTTTTTTTTTTGTCTAAACATGAGCGAAAACTCAAAACTTTGCACACAGATCAGACCTCTCAAGAACATTAATATTTTAGTATTTCCGATTATATGAATCAGCTAGATGTGTGAATATTTGGAGGCACACCTATCAGCCTAATACCTGCAAAAATTATTCTATAGGCATGTGCCAAACCATTTTGATTTTATTTTGTTTATTGTGCATCATTTTTGGCCTTTCCATGAAACTTTGCAAGCACAAAGCATGGCAAAAACATTTACAATTTAGACGGTTTCCTATGAAACAGCACCCCAACATGCCAGTACCCCGACGTGCAAGTACCCCAACGTGGCCCAGGTTGCGAGGGCCCTTTATAGCTGCTCGCAGCTCTAGTTTTATTTCTTTTTTTTCTGACGGTAGAATAGTTAGGCAGTGTTTTGATTCTGTAGTGTAGCAATCGTGAATAAATGCATGTTTTATTAACCCTATTCCGCCTAAGTCATCCGTGTTTCCGAGTGGATTATTATTATTCTTTTGTTAGTACAACGAACCACTGAATATCAAGTGTGGCGACTTTAGATTATAAATGACTGATGAAGAAAGGATTTTGGTCGTTGTTTGCTCCTGTTAACCCAAAGCAAAGCCAACGTGTTGCCCCTAGAGGTTATCGAGGTAAATATAATTTACCTCTGTAACGTCCAGATTATTAATTCATCCAAAAGACGACCCAATTATCGCTACAACGGCAATATATATTGTGATTTTAAAACTGCCACAATATCGTCATCGTCATGTTCACAATATTTAAAAGGAACACATCTGTTTAAAAAGTCAGGTTGATTTCCATTTGCGCAGTTCTAGCACCCTCTAGTGGCTAGTTTATTAGTGCAATTTAATTTTCATTGCGGATGTTTTGGCCTTGTATGTTTAAAATCTATGCTAATTGTCAGATGAAGGGAAACCTAATTTGCTTGTGAAGCGACCAATGTGTGCTTGCATTACCAAGTAAGTGCCTCAATATTATTAGAGATTGTAGGTGGTTTATATGCATTGCTGTTATGTACAAAAGCACAATATTGTGCTTTTTTTTTAGTATGAGCTCTCTTTTTGACAATATTGTGATATTTTTTAAATCGCCAACGCCCCCACAATATCGTGATAATTATCGTATTGTGACCTTCATATCGTATCGGGATGTTTGGATATCGTTACATCCCTATTGGTTAGCATGTAATTCCTTAGCATAATTGACATTAATAGATTTTGCAATGTACAGTCAGAGGTGGGATTTGAACCCGCGACCTCCTGCTTACTGTACAAAGCATTTAATCAAGTGTGCCACTGAGCAGTTGATCAGTTGTATGATATGGAAGTGGATATGGACCAGTGTCAGTCCCATCGAAAATGAATGAGGAAAAGTTGATATGCTTTCAGCATTCCCACAATAAAGAATCCGATTAACATGTGGGAATATTTTCAGCATTCCCACAATTAAGGTTAAAAACAACATCCTACAATGACAGAAAATGCTGCAAATATTTAGTATTTATTTATTTATTTATTTACTTACTTACTTTCTTAATTACCGCTTTCTTTCTTTTTCTCATGTAAATATTTTAATCTCCAGGTTCCAGGGGTGAGGAGAGCTCAGAGGAAGACCCACCCATTGACATCACCTCAGTCCAAGATATGCTGAGCAGCCATCACTATAAGTCATTCAAGATTAGTATGATACACAAGCTGCGTTTCACAACAGATGTTCAACTCGGTATGAATTTCATCCTGCTGATCAAAATAGGAAAAAAGTAGAATGAGAGGTGCTGATAATTTGGTGTGCCAATGCACATGAGCACTTCATTTGCCTTTTTCCTAAGATCCTGTAAACTACAATAGATCTGATATTGTTTCTTATAATTAACTTTTTGTTAGGTAAAAAAAAATCATTGAAAAGGACCTTGAAAAAAAATTGCAATTGCAATTTTTTGGGGAAAAAAAGTTAAAGTGTATATTATTCACAGCAAATTAATTAATTAATTTCTTTATTTATTTATTTATTTATTATTACGATTAATATTACTATTATTATTATTGAATTATTTAAATTATTATTCAATTTATGCCAGTGGCATATAATGGAAGGCACAACAAATAACTGAAGGTAAAAGCAACCTGTGTGTGTCCCTCTGTCATGGTTACCTGCAAATATATATCAGCTTTGTGTTCAACTATATAAGCCCAGATTTCACACTAGGTATATTTGTGACTAAACAGAGGTAAGATAATTATTTTAGTATGCAAACTTTTTATTTTTGTTTGTCGGTGTACTGTGAGGTTTTTCTTCACTTATAAGCGCCTTAGCTGCACAGGTTTAAAAAAAAGCTTTTCCTGGTTGATTTTTATTTATTTATTATTTTTTTACTCTGATTTGTAATTGACCGTTTTATTTACTGTATGCTTCCATTGCTTTTATTGTTGCCTGTACTGTGCACGTTGAGATTTATTTTATAAATGTAAAGTGGGTTATAAATAAAATCTATTATTATTATTATTATTATTATTATTAGTAGTAGTAGTAGTAGTAGTAGTAGTCGCAGTAGTATTAAAAGACTCTCTCAAACACTGATATTTGAATTATTCTCAGATCAAATTCTAATTATACTATTTAAATTGTAAGATGAATGTATCAAATAAGTTTTATCTCATGAACATAAGACAGGGATGTGTCTTAAGTCATATGGAATATGGATTGAGTAAAATGTCGTGTCTACATAATGTGTGAATGAGCTCAGCTGCTTGTCGAAGTGTGCACCTCATCTCTTCATTCACGTTCTTGAAACACCACCACACTGGATTTCAAATGAAACGAACAAGATGCGCTTTACTTACAGACGTTCCATCTTTATTTTGAGGGGATTTGCGAGTTTTACAGGACTTAAGTCGTGCTATACTAACATTGAATATCATTGCGTTAAATTCCGACGTTCGTTTTATGTACCAGAAAGCGTGCGTTTGATTAGAAGATACAATAATGTCCCTTGGTGAACAACTACAGTGCTCTGAGCACTTTAGTAAGTCAACAAAAAGTGAGCACGGCCGACTCCTTCCACTTCTTTTCTGGGACTATATAACCGTGGCACGATTTTCTCCTTTTTTGAGGTCCTTGATAGCACTTTCGCTTTTTTAGTGGAATCAGGCGGCCTGCATTGCGCTAAAAATAACTTTAGCATGGATGATCAAACACTTCTGCTACCCCGCGGTACAGTTCAAAAGCAAGTAAATAGACTTACCATTCTATCCCGATTCCACGCCACCCCACCCCAGGCTGTGTAGTCAGTCGCTAACTCACTATTAAGTATAGTAGATGGGCTTTGCACACACTACCGCGAGATGCTGTGACTATCGCGAGACCGGTAGCGAGACTGGGAAAATCTAACATGGCGGCGTCCTGCTGCTAAAATAGAATTAGCTTTATATTTCTAATTAAACCCGAATTTAATGATTAGATAAATTCGATTTTTTTTCTTTTCTAAGAAAGATCGGAAATATTATCCAGTGTGGACGACCTCGAACTCTTTATTGACGATTATTTTTATAGCTGCGCGATGGATGATCTGGCGGCTAGTCGTGATAATCCTTCGAAAAAAAGGAAAAATGACTCGTCAACAGACACGGACGATTTAGTAACCGCCGACGTATCGGTGAGTATGCTGGATTCCATAAATAAAAAACTTGACGTCCTCTGTCTTATCCGCGAGGACGTCAAAGAATTAAAGGCAAGTTTGGAATTCGTTAGCCAACAGGTAAGCGATCTCCAACGAGATAATTCCGAGCTACGCTCCTCTCTCGTCGCTGTCACAGCCGAGTTTTGGAGACGATTAAAAAGGAAAACAAAATGCTAAAGGAAACGGTCTTAGATGTTCAATCCCGTAGTATGCGGGAAAATCTAATATTTTCAGGTATATCCGAAAATACCCCAGATAATCCAGAGGGCGAGATAAAAAAATTTATGACATTATCGCTAAAGATCCCTCAGGAGACGGTAAATAATATCTCTTTTCACCGTGTACACCGGCTCGGAGCTCGTAAGGGCAATAAGCCCCGTCCTATTATTGCTAAGTTCGAACATTTTAAACATAAAGAATTGGTAAAAAGTAAAGGACGGGAGCTCAAAGGGACATCTTTCGGGATGAATGATCAATTCCCAAGAGAGATAAACGAGCGGCGAAAAGTACTGTTTCCTATAATGAAACAAAATAGACAGGAGGGTAAACGGACTTCGATGGTCGTTGATAAATTATATATCGACGGCCAGCTATTCCGAAACCCAACCTCGACCCCTTGGCTGTTCTAACTGATAATTGGTAGAGCCGAGTATTGTGTGATTATTTGACGTATGTATATGTATGTGTATGTATATGTGTATATATGTATATATATGTATATGTATGTATATGTGTATGTATATGTATGTATATGTATGGATAATGGGTTACGAAACTGAGAATATGAATTTATATCATGTATAGGCTATAATAATAATAATAATAATGATAATAATAATAATAATATAAAAATATATTCTTAAAAAAATAAAAATAATAATAATAATAAAAATAATAATCTCGCTTAGGTCACTATTTACTGGTGTATTGTTATGTTGAATCCCCCACAGATTTCCTTCACTCTCACTTCCCCCCTCGTTTCTTCACTATTATACTTATCTACTTGCTATCTCTCTCTTTATATAAATTATATAAATTGCCTAATTACTCTTTTGCTATCCTACAATATGTTAATATTAATAAGCAGCTTATATAGATGTATACATAAGACTGAGTCTATATTGCTCGTATGCAGAAATTAGTTCTGGTCTCCTGGAATGTGTGTGGCGCTCGCTCCCAGGCAAAAAGAATAAAAAAATTTAGACCATCTCTCAAGATTTAAGGCAGATATTTGTCTCCTACAAGAAACCCACTTACAAAAATCAGAAGAAAAATTATTTATAGATAAAAATTTTAGTCAAGTTTACTCTGCCTCCTATAATAGTAGACAAAGAGGTGTCTCTATACTTATACATAAGAATTTATTCTTTACTCTAAATAATATAGTAACAGATTTAGAGGGCCGATATATTATTATCCAGGTAACTATATTTAATAAAGTATATACAATTGGTAATTTATATGCCCCAAATAATGATGACCCGGATTTTTTCCATGAATTTTTCTCTCGGTTACTCGATTTAGCAACAAATTCTACTATTATTATTGGAGGTGATTTTAACACGGTCTTAAACCCGTTAATAGATCGTTCTAATAATAAGATATATACAAGGCGATTACGATCCGCTAAAGTAATAGATGAATATATGGAGGATTTTGGCCTCAGCGATGGCTGGAGACTTCAAAACCCAACTAAGAAGGAATTTACTTTCTTCTCTGCGGTGCACCGATCATTCTCAAGAATTGATTTTTTCCTTACAAATAATTCTATTGTTGATAAAACTGCTATAAAAATACATTCTATAATTATAAGTGATCATGCACCAGTCTCTCTCACTCTACAAATTGACTACCTTTAAACTTCCCCCGATATGGCGTTTTAACATCTCATTACTGAAAGACGTAGAGTTTGATAAAATTTTTAGAAGGGAGTGGGCAGATTTTTTGGAAATAAATGACTCTCCAAATATATCTCCATCTCTTCTCTGGGAAGCAGGAAAAGCGGTAATTAGAGGGAAAATTATATCATATTCAACTTATAAAAAGAAACAGGATCAAAAATTAGAAAAATACCTGGAAGATAAAATTAAACAACTAACGGATGAATATGCATTAAACCAAAATAATCAAATATGGATAGAACTACAGAATATAAAAATACAGTTAGATAACATGTTATCTAAAAAGACAGAGTTTATAATACAACAGTTGAGATATAATAATTTTGAACATAATAATAAATCAGGTAAATTCCTGGCAAATCAACTTCAACGGAATCGGGAAAAATCTCTTATAACGGCTATTAAAGGTATAAATGGTGAATGCACACAATCACCAAAAGAAATTAACCATATTTTTTATAACTATTATCGAAATCTATACTCAGAAATTAATAGACCTAACCCTGAACATATTGAGGTATTCCTAAATAGCTTAAATATACCTCAGTTATCTATTGAACATAAAGATATTCTAGATGCCCCGCTTACTATAGATGAGTTGTATCGTGCTTTAGACAGTATGCCTAATGGCAGAGCACCTGGTCCAGACGGCTATCCGGCTATATTTTTTAAACATTTCTGGTTAATGTTTGCTCCATTATTTCTAAGAGTAGTAACTGAAATTAAAAGTAAGGGTGATATACGTCAAGATATGAATATAGCAGCAATTAAACTTTTATTAAAGCCAGAAAAAGACCCCACCCTCCCGTCAAGTTACCGACCGATATCACTAATTAATACCGATATTAAAATTATCGCTAAGGCCTTGGCATCTCGACTAGAGACAGTAATCTCGACAATTATTCATAGCGATCAAACAGGTTTTATTAAAGGTCGTCATTCTACTAATAATATTAGGAGGCTCTTTAACTTGATAAGTATGTCACAGCGGTATGATAAAAAGGCAGTTGTTATTTCGCTGGATGCAGAAAAAGCCTTCGATAAAGTTAACTGGTCCTTCCTCTTTGCTGTCTTAAATAAATTCGGCTTCGGGGAGTCATTCATTCAATGGGTCTCAATATTATATGATTCTCCTAAAGCTACAGTTACTACCAATGGGATTACATCACAGAGTTTTACTCTACAAAAAGGGGAACAAGACAAGGGTGCCCAATGTCTCCTTTATTATTTGCTATATTTATTGAGCCGCTTGCATTAGCTATACGTCAGGATAGACGGATCCAAGGAATCCACTCCGGGACAATAGAACATAAAATTAATCTTATGTGCCGATGATATACTACTCTATTTAGAAGAACCTGCTATCTCGCTAGGGGAAGCATTTAACCTAATAACTAAATTCTCTCACTTATCAGATTACTCTATTAACTGGACAAAATCAACATTATTACCTATCACAGAAAATTCATGGAATCCTACAAGTCAGGATCCACACTACTCCTTTCCTACAGGTAATTTAAAATACTTAGGTGTTAAAATTTCACCAAAGTTAACTGAATTAACTTCTTTAAATTTTTTACCGTTATTGGACAGTATCCGTAGTGATCTGGAGCGCTGGAATAATCTTCCGATCTCTTTAATAGGACGGATAGCTACTATAAAAATGAAAGTTTTACCAAAGATTAATTATTTATTTTCAATGATTCCATTTAAACCTACGTCTAACTGGTTCCAATCGCTGGACTCTGCTATCATAAAATTCTATTGGAATAAAAAAAAAGCTAAAATTAGTCTATCTACTCTTCAGGAAAGTAAATCTAAAGGAGGTTTAGAGGCACCAAACTTTATGTACTATTATATAGCTAATCAACTACAATATCTTGTGCTATGGACACAACCCAACAGAGATACTAACTGTTGGTTGGAATTGGAGCAGAAGGATTGTAATAATCTTAGACTGTTAGATTTACTCTTTATTACAAAATCAATAAAACGACATAATTGTTTTAAAAACCCAATGATAGCCGCCACCCTGACTGCCTGGTGGAAGGCATTAGAAATTACAAACTCCCAATTGGCGCCCTGTGGGCTCTCTCCCATTTGGCATAACCCCGACTTTCAACTTAATAATCAGTCGTTCAATTTAAGCTTATGGGAGCAGAAAGGAATTACACACCTTCATCATCTTTTCTCAGATAATAAGTTTATATCGTATACAAACCTGGTCCAGAAATATGAAATAAAAAATGGAAATTTCTTACATTATCTGCAAGTTAAAAATATGGTTAAGAAACAAAACCCAACACTTCAGGACACGCTCCAACTGCCTGTCTTAGCTAAAGATATTATAAAGCTTTCTCCAACAACAATAAAGAAAATATCAAAAATAAGTTATTTTTATACACAAATAAAACGTATTTACCGACTTTAAAATGGGAAAAAGACTTGTCTATAGTTCCGGAACCAGACTTTTGGACCCAAATCTGTGAAAATGTATTTAAAATGACCAAACAGACAAATTTGCAACTTATCCAATATAAGATACTTCATAGAACATATATTACACAATATATGATGAAAAAAATGGGACTCTCTGACTCCGACATTTGTCTCCAGTGCTCACAAAACACTGCCGATACTTATCTTCATGCTTTATGGTCATGTACTCCAGTGCTGCATTTCTGGACTAAAATCTTGGAAAAGCTCGCTGATATATTAAACTGTAGGCTTCCTTTATCTCCAAGATTGTGTTTACTAGGTGACTTAACAATAACTGAGCTACCATGTAAACAATCCCAATCTATATTTATAGCCCTTACTATTGCTAAAAAAATAATCCTTGTCAATTGGAAAAATAAACAATCTCTAAATATCGACCACTGGTTAAACTTACTAATAAATTATATCTCAATGGAAAAAATCTCTGCCTTAAATAAAAATCAAGTATCAAGATTTAAACAAATATGGTCTATGTACATAGAATATTTTAATCTTAATTTGGCAACTTAATCCTGCCAAGATTCTGCCTGTTAACGAGAGCCACCACATCGTTACAACTTCTGTTTTCGCTGCTTCTGTATTTGGTATTTTGTATCTGATTGGTTTTATTTTTATATAGTCAGGAACCTAGTTGCTGCTAGTGGGCTCGAGCACACCACACTATACGACACTATACTCACTAATTCCTTAAGAGTTATTTCTAGTGGGCACTAAGCATCAACACTTGGTGTTACTGCATGCTAATTAGTCAATTTTCTTGACGCCGTCCCCCGTGGTCGGGCGGGGGTGGTTCTGCCCCCCCCGTTGTCTGCTCGGTAGCGGTTGTTGTCTTGGCCGCTCCCTGGGCCCCCTGTGGGGTGCGGTGTTGGGGTGCTTTCCCTGGTGCCCGGGGCGGCGCCGTCCCGGCGCGGTCCGCTGCTCCGTGCCCGGCGGCGCGGTTCGGGGCGGGTGGGCCTCTGGTGTGCCCCGTGGCTCCCTCTCCCCTCCCCCTTCCTCCCCCCCGTCGCCTCTCCCTCCTCGCCTCCTCCTGCCCATCCTCGTCTGCCTCCCGGTCCCTTTTCCCTTGTCGCCCTCCCCCCCCCCCCCCCCCCCCCCCCCCTCCTACCCTGCAGCCGCCCTTTCGCCTTCTTGTCGTCTTCCCCCCGCTTCCCCCTCCCCCCTTCCCTGTCGGCCCCCCGCCCCCTCCCCCTCCCTCTCCCTGGGCCTGGGGCTCCCTCCCCGGCCCGGGCGTCGGGCTCCGGGGGCCGGGCGGGGGTTTGAGGCCTGCCCCACTCCGGTAGAACTCCTGGCGCCCCGGGCGGGCTCCGGAGGCCGGTCTTATTGTGGTGCCAGATGGATGGGGTGGGGGGCGGGTGGGGTGGGGGGCGGGTGGGGGTGGGGGGTGCTGGGGGACGGGCGTGCCACCTACACCCTCCGGGTTGGGTGAGGCCCCGCTGGTCGCTCCTCTTACTCACGTCACTAGTTTTGCACTATACACTTTGTAAATATACACATAGGGCACACAACACATTTCTTGGTGGGGTGGGGAAGGGTGGAAACACCGTCTTCACCCTTCAACTCCCCTCCAATTTTAATGCACTTCATGTCCAAGGGGAGGGGTGAGTTGGGGCGGGGAGCCATCAGAGGGGATCGACTGCAGTGCCTGGCAGCGCTGTGGTCCCCCCCATTTGTGTCCCTGCCCCACCACTCTGTCCCTCCTTCTTTTTTGGGGGGGGGATGCGGGTGTGTCGGTGTAGGGGAAATTTTTTCCCTCTGCTCCGACTCACCTGCTCACAATTTTAATGCACCACACGCACACACTTGTATATACACTGGGTGGGGCCACATTCACGGTGTAAGGGTAGAGTTCGCCAGTCGGCGAGCTGGCGGACTCAGTAACAGGGTTAGGTGTCACTAGTACGCTGGCGTGACGACCGGGGCCTCTCCCCACCGGGCTCGGTGTTCTGGTGCTCCGCCTTTTCCCCTGGTGCTTCCTCCTCTGCTTCCCCCCTCCCGCCGCTGTGCTACTCTCGCACAGCTGGAGGTGGGGTGGGCACGTTTTCCCTCTCTGCGCTGCTGCCCGGTGCCGGTTTCCGGGGGTGGGGGGGGCTCGCGGGGGGCCGGGTTCGCGGGGGGGTTGGCGGGCGTCGGGGGGGGGGGGGGGGGGGGGGCTTGTTTGGGGGGGTGGAGGTATGGGTGGGTGGGGGGTTGGGTGTTGGGGGGCGGGGTGTGTTCGGGGATTTGGGGGCCGGGGGTGGTGGGGCCTGGGTCGTGGTGGGTGGCGGGTTTGGGTGGGGTGCGGGGGGGTCGTGGGGGGGTGGGGGCTGGGGACCAGTGGGGCGCTGTGGGGGCCCGCTGGGCCTCGTTCTGCGGCCTTGGGCTGGGGCGGGGGGTGTTCCGGGCGTCTGGGTCGGCTCGCCGACCGGTGTCCGCTCAGGTGGCTTGGGGGTGGCCTTGGTGCTGCCGCGGCCTGGGGATTTCGGGGGGGGGGGCGGTGCTCGCTTTGCTGGACCGCGGTTGACGGCTTTCTTTCTTTGGTGGTGGTCCTTATGCATGCCAGATCCGTCGCACCAGCATCTACTGAAACTCAACAGAAGTAGCCTCTCCCTCCCACAGCCCCTTGAATCAGTGGGTGCTGGTGTCTGTGGATCTCACTTTGCTTTATCTATCCTTCCCTCCTTCCTCTCTTTAGTTTTTCCTCTGGTCACTTGAGATCTCAATTTATTGGAAGTTTGAGGCTTCTGGGGTTGGCATAAGACTCTGGTTTTGTAACCACGCAGGAGGGGTTTTGTTGGTGCTGGACTTCACTTTGATGGATTGGATGTACTGGCTTCTATGGATCTCACTCTGCCTTATCGATCCTTCCCTCCTTCCTCTCTTTAGTTTTTCCTCTGGTCTCTTGAGATCTCGCTAAATTTGCTGGAATTTAGAGGCTTCCGGGGTTGGCGTAAGACTTTGATTTTGTAATCATGGGGAAGGCAGGAAGTGTTTGGTCGGTGCTGGATTTCACTTTGATTTATCTTTCTTTTCTCTTTATTTTTTTCTGACCTTTTCTCTGGTCTCCTGACCATTTAAACTCCACGACTCTGGCAAGATTCTGAAGTACCTGGTTAAGGCGAAGGGTAATGGGATATTTATAAGGCTTTAGGTGAATTAATGAGTATAAATTTATACGTATTTGCACGCACACGCACGCACGCACGCACGCAAACGCACGCACGCACGCAAACGCACGCACGCACGCACACACACACAAAAAAAAAAGAAAAAAAAAAAAAAGAGCAATGATGATAAGACGTTGAATCGGTAAGACTACCGAATGAACAATTCTGAGCTCTTTAAAATAAAAAAAAAATAAAAAATAAAAAAAAATAAAAAATAGAAGATACAATAATGTCCCTTGGTGAACAACTACAGTGCTCTGAGCACTTTAGTAAGTCAACAAAAAGTGAGCACGGCCGACTCCTTCCACTTCTTTTCTGGGACTATATAACCGTGGCACGATTTTCTCCTTTTTTGAGGTCCTTGATAGCACTTTCGCTTTTTTAGTGGAATCAGGCGGCCTGCATTGCGCTAAAAATAACTTTAGCATGGATGATCAAACACTTCTGCTACCCCGCGGTACAGTTCAAAAGCAAGTAAATAGACTTACCATTCTATCCCGATTCCACGCCACCCCACGCATTTTCCGTCCGGAGTCCAAATTGCAAACGCGCCGCCGAAACGCCTCCTCCGGTTATGGTGTGTGATGTAGCATGCTAGCTGATAGCTGTTCCGGGGCTATACCCGCCCCGCTGCAATATGATTGGCTACAGCCTCGCTGGAATGATATGACGCATTGCCATGACGCGCCCTGTAACCATGGACGCGCTCGGTAACCACGCCGCCATATTGGATTAGTGCTCAGGAAGGAGGGAAAAAAAAAAAAAAAAAAAAGAGTTGTGTGAAAGCTACCGAACGGAACACAGACGGGCAGAACCGAAACTGTTTAACCGATCGGCTTTAACGGTTTTCAAAAACCGTCACAGGCCTAATATATATACATACGGACCTGAATCCATTTGTCTTTGAATAATCTACCTTAGCTGGAGTTGTTTTGCAAGGAAAAATGGGCAAAAATTTCAATCTCTAGATGTGCAAACCTGATATAGACATATCCCAAAATACTTAAAGCTGTAATAAAAGGGGTGGTTCAACAAAACATTAACTCAGAGAAGGAGGAAGTTTTCCCTGTCCTACTCTTTTTTTTTTTTTTTTCATTGCAAAAAAAGTTTAATATATCTTATAAATGTCATTCCATTTCACAATTGCATCTCTCTTGTTGATGATTCTTTACAAAAAAAAATCAAATTTTATATCTTTAAATTCGAAGCCTGAAATGTGGCAAAAGTTCAATGGGGGCTGTAATTTAACAAAAAACATTAAAAAAGAAAAACATAGATAAGATAATTGTTGACTTTGCTTTCAGGGATCTCAGGAGAAAAGGTGGAGATTGACCCTGTCACCAATCAGAAGGCCAGCACGAAGTTCTGGATTCGACAGAAACCAATTTCTATCGATTCGGACCATCTATGTGCCTGTGACCTTGCAGAAGAAAGAAGTCCTAGTAAGTGCAATCTTTGGTAGCACCTTCCATTGCCGGGTTGTGTTCCAGACCACTCTTGCGATAAGTAAATAAATAAATAGAAATACACTAAATACTCCGTAGTTATGTTGTTGTAAATACTGTTATTTACAGCACTTAAGTTTTTTTATGGTCTTTAAGCACATTTGTTAAATAATGCAAAATTTTGAGGGAGAGCAGGAGCAATGGGTAACAAAATATTAGTGTAAAAACATATTATTAATCAAGATCTGTTTTTTTAACAAACAAAAAAGATGATTTCCCTCAAATATCATTGAATAATTTGTCTAAATCTGTGCTAGTGAGCATTTCTACTTTGTCGGGATAATCCATCCCACCTCACACATTTAGCATATCAAGATGATGGTGTTAGACAACATGATTGTTGCACAGGTGTGGTTTGGCTAGCTACAGTAAAAGGTCACTCTGAAATGTGCAGTTTTATCACAGTAATGCTACAGATGTTCCAGGTTTTAAGAGAGCGTGCAGTTGGCATGATGACTGCAGGAATCTCCATCAGAGCTCTTGCCCGTGGATTGAATGTTCATTTATTAACCATAAGCCTTCTCCAAAGGCATTTCAGACAGATTGGGCAGTGCATCTTACGGCATCCCAACTGGTGCAGACCACGTGTAACCACACCAGACACGACCTCTACATCCAGAATGTCCACCTCAAAGATCATCTGAGCTCAACCACCCGGACAGCTGCTGCAATAATTTGTTTGCATAGCCAAAGAATTACTGCAGAAACGGTCAGAAACAGCCTCAGGGAAGCTCATCTGCATGATCGTCGTCCTCATAGGGGTCTCGACTGGACTGCAGGTCTCTATCATGCAGTATGAACTGACTTGAGTGGGTGAATGGTCACATTTGATGACGTCTGACACGTTGGAGAGGTGTTTTCTTCACTGATGAATCCCGGTTTTCCCTTTTTAGGGAGGATGGCAGACTTGTGTGGTGTTGTGTTATGAGCGGTTTGCTTAAGTCAGTGTTGTTGATCGAGTGGCCCATGCTTGTGGTGGGGTTATGAAACAACACAGGTGCAATTTTTGATGGCATTTTGAATGCACAGAGATACCGTGATGATCTCCTGAGGCCCATTGTTAGGTCATTCATCCACGACAATCATCTCATGTTGCAGCAGGATAATGCACTGCCCCATGTTGCAAGGATCTGTACACAATTCCTGTAAGCTGAAAACATACCAGTTCTTGCATGGCCTAACTCCCCGCCCGCCCCTGCTCCTCTGATTAAAATCAGAGCCATTGACGGGGAAATAATGCTCAAGGAGGGTTGCCTCCGGTTGCGGCAAACATAACAACTGCCTTAACAATCGCAGATGGAAAACATTTTGTAACAATACACTTGCCTGCGCTGTACGAAGCATGACACCACAAACTGGCTGCTACTGTATTATTGGCGATCCCTCCCCCCTAACGTCACGAGGCTCAGCCACACAAGAGAAAATAGTGGACTTTTTTGACTCGTGCAATTTGCCACTGACTTCTGAAGGTATGTGCTTTCATTGCAAAGTAAATGTCCTTTAAGCAGTTATGTTTGTAATTCGCAGGGTAAACACTATCTGGCCTGTTTTTATTTCCATTTTATTCCATTACAGTTGGTATATTTGCACTTTGTTTATATTTCAATTCTGGAAAAAAATGGTGGCTTAAATATTGTTGCTGCAATAAAAGTGCTATTATTCTGAAGTGTCAATCACAAATCTATCGTCAAAAATATCGTCACCGCAAATTTCTTTGAAATATCGTGATATGATTTTTAGGCCATATAACCCACCCCTACTAACAGCCCTTACGTCCCTTGATTAGGTTTTCGCCCCATACAGACCCATCCCCCATTTTTGTGAGCAACGGAGTTGATTTGACTTATTTTGATACCGTGTTTGTTGTGGTAGATGAACAAACGTTGTAAGGCCAAACAGTGTGTCTTAAAAAAAAATCCAAATTGTTTGTGGTGTTTTAAGTTGTGATATAAACGTAAAATAAAATTTCAAACCAGTATTATATCATGATTAATACTCGACAATAATAATTGCAGTCGACAGAATGTCCACACATATAAACATGTTGCTATGTTTGGGGACACCAAAAAAACAAAACAAAGCAAAAAAAAAAACGATGGCCACGCCACACGTGTGCTTTTGTTTTCATGTGTTAAGAATATGTGCAAGGCAGCTTGTCACAAATTCTCGCAGTCGGCGAGAGTCACGATCATATGCAGGACAGGCGTGTAACGTGTCACGTTCTCGCAGTCGGCGCCTCGGCGGGACTACGTCTCGTTAAATATTTTGTTGCGCTGAAATAAAATCAAGAATTAATAAAACACATAAGCACCGAAGTTTTTAAATAAAAGTACAATTTAATAGCAAGCCAGCATTATGACGATAATACCAAAAATCGAATTAGACAGAGATTATAATAATTAAGTGGAGCCTACGTGTGCACATGCTATGTAATACTTTCATTTCAAATAAAAATTTCCCCAACAGCGTCATCTCGCCGCTGCTGCAGACCGAGACACCGAGTCATGTTGTATACTGGTGACTCGAGAGACTGTCACTCTCTCTTGTTTTCATGCGCTTGCCCCATGCCCCCATGCTTGGACGGACGGACACACACGCACAAAACACGGACGAATGGACTCCACATTAGCTGTTAGCTTAGAAAAGAGTAGTGCTTCGGTGAGAAGTTCCTTCCTTGGTGAATCGTTGCAAGACTACGCTCACTGACTGAACTGGTATGGCAGTACGTTCACTCATTGAATTGTACATACATGAACGGGAAATGGTAACACACTCACCGACTCGTTCGCTTACTGATACGTTCGTGAACCGGAAATGGCAACACGTTCACTCACTGACTCTTTCGCGAACTGATACGTTCGTCAACCGGAAATGGCAACACGTTCACTCACTGACTCGTTCGCTTAGTGATACGTTTGTCAACCGGAAATGGCAACACGTTCACTCACTGACTCGTTCGCTTTGTGATACGTTTGTCAACCGGAAATGGCAACACGTTCACTCACTGACTCGTTCGCTTACTGATACGTTAGTGAACCGGAAATGACAACACGTTCACTCACTGTCTGACTCGTTCACTTACTGATACGTTTGGGAACCGGAAATGACAACACGTTCACTCACTGTCTGACTCGTTCACTTACTGATACGTTTGTGAACCGGAAATGACAACACGTTCACTCGCTGTCTGACTCGTTCACTTACTGATACCCTCACGAGTCACGACACGTCTTTGCGAACGGCAAGCTTCTTCCCTTTGTTCATAAACACCAATAGCTCGGCTGGACGACACGTTCAGTAAAATCCCGCCCCTGTCTGATGCTGGCTGCTGATTGGCCGTTCGCGAAGATTGCCGACATGAGCGTGGCTAAGCTCAAATGAACTGAGAAAAGAACTAATCACTTCAGGTACTGATCCGTTCACTGAGTGAACACCACGCCGCCCTTTTCTGACTGAGGACCATGGTCCCGGATTTGGAGGTGCTGATCTTCATCCCCAACCGCTTCACACTCGACTGCGAACCGCTGCAGTGAGAGTTGGAGATCCCGGCTTGATGAAGCCAACAGCACCACATTATCTGCAAAAAGCAGAGATACAATGCTGAGGCCACCAAACCGGATCCCCTCAACGCCTCGGCTGCACCCAGAAATTCTGTCCATAAAAATTATGAACAGAATCGGTGACAAAGAGCAACCTTGGCGGAGTCCAACCCTCACTGGAAACCAATCCGACTTATTGCCGGCAATGCGGACCAGACTCTGGCAACGGTTGTACAGGGACCGAACAGCCCGTATCAGGGGGCCTGGTACCCCATACTCCCGAAGCACCCCCCACAGGACTCCCCGAGGGACACGGTCGAATGTCTGTGCTGGATCACTAAGAAACTCTTTCATTATAGTTGTTTTATGGTTTAGACTTTGACAATTGAGTTGAATGATGGTGAATGCATTGTCAGATGTCTTATCTATCATTGTGGGAATGCTTTCAGCATTCCCACAATGATAGATTGCATGAACACATACAGTATTGTACTAAAAAATATTCTTTTGTTTGTTTGGTTTTATATTTGTTGTTGTTCACTACAATTACATAAAATGTCACAATCATTTAACTACAAGTTACTACTTAATAATTACTAGTAATGCTACTACTGTTTTTACGACTACTACCACTACTACGACGACTACTACTACAACTACTACTATTATTACTAGTAATTAATAGGTAATTACTTTGTAATTTTCACAGTTTCTTTGTTTCCTTCATTAGCATTCAGCTATTAGCATTCGGCTTAGCATTCAGCTATGAGCATTCAGCTTTCAGCATTCCCACGCAATTTCTCCAGAAATTGCTTAGTCTAGTTAGTCATATGTTGTTTCTAACCTTAATTATTATTATTCTTATTATTAATATTATTATGATTATTATAGCATTTTATTCTCAACACTTTTTGCAATCAAACTACTCCTACATTATACTTCCGATTTACACCGTTCAAATTTCAACTTGCTGACAAAATTCACGCCTTTCGGGGTATTTATTGTTTGACTTCATATTACTTACAGTACTCGCATAATTTAATGTTAAAGATGTACTTTTCCCCATTCAGTTTTAATGGGACTGACACTCAATTTTTTCTAAGTCCCATTTTCCATGTCCACTTCCATACATACAACAGACCATATTGACTGGCTTTCTGATACTGCTCAGTGGCGCAGTTGGGAGAGTGCATGTACAGTAAGCAGGAGGTCGCAGGTTCAAAGCCCACCGCCGACTGTACATTGCACATGTCCGTGGCAATTACATAAACGGATATTAAGTATACCAGCTGAATATCATACCAGGAAATGCGTTATACTGACATGATCAAGCACATGTGTCCCAAATCAGCGCTGATGACTTTCGTCAGGTGACACTTTAAATTACAAATACGCCAATTCGCTCTGATGCTCACAGGTCCGGTGGCTCACGGAGTTAAGCGCTTGCGCCAGGTGAAGAGCAAAGACAGCCCTACGAATGGTTCACTGGTTCAAACCTCGGATGGAGCAACGTTCTTTTTTTTTTTTTCTCAGTTTCGTCATAATACAACAAGTTAACATCTATTTCGTTAAATGTCATTTCACAAACTATTTCTTCAAAATTAATCCATATTGCATAATGCATTCTATAATTTCATTGAAGTGATTGAACACATGGCCCCTATTATTCAGCATCATATGTCACTTTTCAATATAGACATACTTATTTTTTCTTTTTTTTAGTTAAAGCTAAAACTTTTGTTTTTTCATTTATAATTCATCCATAATTTCTCATTTGTAATTTACAACCAATTTATCTTTCTTTATTCATTTAACATACATTTTTTTGAATGAATTCGTTCAATGACACATTCGCTGCTTCCATTTCACAACACTTCAATGATGCCACCAAGTCTTCTGTGGGTCAGTGGATAGATTGGCAGTGCAGTAGCTCATTGAACAGTAAACAGGAGGTGAGGGTTCGATACCAGTCTCAGACTGGTTGAATTTAAACTTCAGTCTTTTCATTTCTAATTCATTCATAATTTCTCATATGTAATTTACAGCCAATGTATCTTTCTTTATTCATTTAACATACGTTTTATTTAATGCATTCTGGTTCAGCAAGACATCTCTCAAATACATTTCACACTTCAATGATAACAATAGCATTCTGATATTAGCAGTCAGCTTAGTATTCAGCTATTAGCATTCGGCTTTCAGCATCCCACGCAATTTCTTCAGAAATTGCTTAGTCTAGTGATTATACTTATTATAGCATTTTATTCTCAACACTTTTTGCAATCAAACTACTCCTACATAATACTTTTTTTCCATTTTCCACGCCCACTTCCATTCATAGAACAGACCATCTTGACCGGCTTTCTGATACTGCTCAGTGGCGCAGTTGGGAGAGTGCATGTACAGTAAGCAAGAGGTCGCAGGTTCAAAGCCCACCACCGACTGTACATTGCACATGTTTCCATGGCAATTACATAAACGGATATTAAGTATACCAACTGACTATCATACCAGGAAATGCGTTATACTGACATGATCAAATCAGTGCTGATGGCTTTCATCACGTGACACTTTAAAATACAAATACGCCAATTCGCTCTGATGCTCACGGGGTTAAGCGCTTGAGCCAGGTGCATTGCAAAGACAGCCCTACGAATGGTTCGCCGGTTCAAACCCCGGATGGAGCAACGTTCTTTTTTTTTTTTTCTCAGTTTCGTCATAATACAACAAGTTAACATCTATTTCGTTAAATGTCATTTGACAAACTATTTCTTCAAAATTAATCCATATTGCATAATGCATTCTATAATTTCATTGAAGTGATTGAACACGTGACCCCATTATTCAGCATCATATGTCACTTTTCAGTATAGATACACTATAAGCCATGAGTTTTGAGCCAGACAAGTTAGGTCAGTGGATAGCTTAGTTGCCTGCCGCATAGAGAACCTGGGTTTGAATACAGTGCGGGTAACTCTTTAGTAGGAATGCAATATTTAATACTAATCATTGTCACTAAGAATTATTTCACATCCATTACTTTTGATGTCATTTGTCATTATTAAGTTTTGTTTCTATATTATCCGTTCTACATTCAAGGCAAGGCAAGTTTATTTGTGTAGCACATTTCCTACACGAGGCAACTTAATGTGCTTTTCCACAAAGAAAGACAACACATTAGCATAACTTCTGTCTTTTCAATTATAATTCATTCATAATTTCTCATATGTAATTTACAGCCAATTTATCTTTCTTTATTCATTTAACATATGTTTTATTTAATGCATTCAATTGAATGTTCAATGACACGCTGGTTCAGCAAGACATCTCTCAATTACATTTCACAACACTTCAATGATGGCAACAACTCTCCTGTGGGTGAGTGGATAGAGTGGCAGTGCTGTAGATCATTGAATAGTAAACAGGAGGCGAGGGTTCGATACCAGTGTCAGACTGGTTGAATTTAAACTTTCTGTCTATTCATTTATAATTCATTCATAAATTCTCATATGTAATTTACAACCAATGTATCTTTAACATACGTTTTATAACATACGTTTTTTAACATACGTTTTATTTAATGCATTCAATTTAATGTTCAATGACACATTCACTGGTTCAGCAAGACAACTCTAAATTACATTTAAAAAAACTTCAATGACGGCACTAAGTCTCCTATGGGTCAGTGGGTAGAGTGGCTGTGCGGCAGCTCATTGAACAGTAAACAGGAGGCGAGGGGTTGATACCAGCCTCAGACTACTTGAATTCCAACTTTTGTCTTTTCATGTATAATTTATCTACAATTGATAATTTCTAATTTACACACAATTTATCTTTAGTTGTAATTTGTTTACCACATATTTAATGCATTCTATTTAATGTTCAATGACACATTCACTGGTTACTAGTAATTAATAATTAATGACTATGTAATTTTCATATTATTTATCTTTCTATTTCCTTCATTAGCATTTAGCTATTAGCATTTAGCTTAGCATTCAGCTATTAGCATTCAGCTTTCAGCATTCCCACGCAATTTCTCCAGAAATTGCTTAGTCTAGTTTAATTAAATTGTTCTATTGAATAATAGTTGTATTCCCCTTCTGTAAATATGTTCCGTAAGGGATCGGTTTCCATGTAATAGATTTTACAGTTTATGTCATGATTTGTGTCCATAATACTGAGTTAGTCCGTGTAATGCATTCATTCTTTGTTTGAGCCATATTTTGCAACATTGTGCATATCACATGCCCATCTAACCTTAAGCCAGCCTTTGCTGGGAGTTTCTTTTCTACGATATTTCATTTAGAATGTCTTGATGGATTTTTCCAAATCTACTAATATATCTTTCTTTGCCTCTTTCAGACCATGCCATATTCAAGATCACGTATTTGAGCAACCATGACTACAAACCTCTTTACTTTGAGTCAGATTCTACTACAGTCAGCGAAATAGTTCTAAAGGTGAGTTTTGACTGACTGATTTCTAGGCAAATAGAATGAATGTGATGAGAGGCTTACACAATCAAATGACCTTCAAAAATATTATGTGATTGTATTAGGATTTCTGAACGTACATACATACATGCATACATACCTAAATACACATGTATATGTACTAGGGGTGTTAAAAAAAATCGATTCGGCGATATATCGCTATACTACATCGCGCGATTCTCGAATCGATTCAATTAAAAAAAAAAATTTATTTATTTTTTTTGTTTTTGTTTTTTGTTTTTAAGAGCTCAGAATTGTTCATTCGGTAGTCTTACCGATACAACGTCTTATCATCATTGCCTTTTTTTTGTGTGTGTGTGTGTGTGTGTGTGTGAATCGATTTTTAAACTTCCATTTTTAATGGAAAAATATTCAACAAAACGTCTGACTTCGGGTTAGGATTCACAAGAATGTTATATGAACGGAACATTAAGCCTTCATATTTTATTTTAATGCTGTTCAAACATCAAACAGATTACAACCTCTATAAGACTGAAATTTCAGATAAATAAATAATACATTTTCATATAAATCTTACACTCTACAAGCTTACTGATTAGTATTTTCTAAATTTGAATGAAAAAAAATCGCAACAATCGACTTATAAATTCGTATCGGGATTAATCGGTATCGAATCGAATCTTGACCTGTGAACGGTGATACGAATCGAATGGTCAGGTACTAGGCAATTCACACCCCTAATATGTACTGTATTTCAATCAGGGATGTCCCGATGACATTGCACCCAAGTCCGAGTCACCTCATTTTCTGCCAATCCCATATCCCGATCTGTTACCTCAGCAATGTATTAAAGAGAAAAAAAGTGCATCATAATTGTCTTCTAATTTTCTTCTCTGAAATGAATTGCATTTTGGGGGGTCGGGACCTAAACATGTACAAAAACTCACCAAACTTTGCACACTCTTCGGGCCCGGCAAAAAAAATTATATTATGAAGTTGTCATAATATTGCTCTATAGCACCACTAAAGTGGAATTTGACCGAGGTCAATGAAAATTGGCAGTCACATGTAGCACCCCGAAACGCACAAAAAGGTCAATGAAAGCCATGTTCTAAAATCTACAGGAAGTGACCTATGAATTTTTTAACATCCAATTTTGGCCCATTTTTACACATTCACAGGGGTCATACTTTTCCCCCCTTTTCAAACAAGTTTCATCCGGTTTACTTCAAACTTGGCATGTATGATCTCAAGACCTGAAAGAGAAAATGCGTAATAACTCCCCTGTATAAACTCCAAAAATACCAATCATCTATACCATAAAATTCAGTTTTACATATGACATGTCTGGTGATAAGAACTGTTATACTTTACGTTTGTATCTACTGTGCCAAGTTTGTTAAAGGATCAAGTTGAAAATTTGCCAGAAAAGGCTTAAGATGTTGATCATGCACCAGACTGAATATTGTAACTTTTCTGCAAAGGGTGTGGCCATAGCGTTGCCGCAAAGTCTGATGATTCAAAATACAACATTTCACTCATTTGATCAGAGTCAAGTCCTTAAGACATCTACAAACATATTTCAATGTAGTGGTAGCGCCACCTACTGGCAAACAAAATACATGTTTTTTTTTCAATGTTGTTCGCCAACCGGTTTAACCAGCTCTACCTCATATTTGCTCAGAAGAGTGTTAATGCATTCATGATGTTACATCACAAAGTTTGTGAGTTTTCGCAAATCACTGTGGGTGTGGCTACACACTGTTTGCCAAGAAAACACTGATTTTGAGGGCCTCAGCATGCATGAAAACTCATGAAACATCTGGCCTGGCAAAATGAGAAATATTTTATTGCTCAGCAATAACATTTCAGCAATTTCAGTAAAACAAAATTCAGCAAAGCTCAGCAATTTTTTTATTGCAATATTTTATTCCTTTCTGCTCATACAAACCTTAATGAAACGACATTCATCAGTCGTTTGAGCTTTTTCTATGTGTACTTACATTTCCTACTACGTGTGGTCTTTGAACGCGCCATTGCAGGATGTTAATTAGATTAGATTAGATTAGATTAGATTAGCCTTTATTGTCATTATACAAGTACTATGAAATGAAAGCTCTGCCATAAATGCACACATAATAGACAGATAAAATATATACAATGAAATAAATAGGTTAAAAAATTAAATAAAACCAATACTGTATAAAACCACTGTACATATTGCAATGTACAAATGTGCTAAAGTGCAATGCCAGTCCTTAAATGAGTCCAGGTCAGTTCTCAGTGCAAAGTGGAGTATGATGAGTATGATGTCTCTGAGTCTGTTTGTTTTAGCTGATATTGCTCTGTAGCGCCTACCAGAGAGCAGTAGGCTGAAGAAGTGGAAGCCGGGGTGTGTAGGGTCCTTGATGATTTTCCTTGCCCTGCCGAGGCACCGGGAGTTGTAGATGGTGGACAATGGAGGTAGGGGGCAGCCGATGGTCTTCTGTGCTGTGTTGATCACCCTCTGCAGTCTCTTCCTGTCCGCTTCTGTACAGCTTGAGTGCCATACTGACACAGCATAGGTCAGCAGATTCTCAATTGCTGATTGATAGAAGGTCACCAGCAGTTTGGTGTTAAGTTGCTCCTTCCTTAGTAATCTCAGTCTCTGCTGTGCCCTTTTGACTAGTGCTGTGGTGTTAGCTGTCCAGGAGAGGTCATTAGAGATGTGAACCCCAAGGAATTTGAAGGTCTCCACACGCTCCACGCTTTCGCCGTTGATGTACAGAGGGGCAGGGGCAGTTTTTCTCCGTCGGAAGTCCAGAATGAGTTCTTTTGTTTTGGAAATGTTCATTGTTAAGTTGTTGAGGGCACACCACTCACTCAGCCTAAGGACCTCTTCCCTATAGGCCGCCTCATTTCCTTCGATAATCATCCCCACCACTGTTGTGTCATCCGCAAATTTCACAACGATGTTCTCAGGGTGGGTGGGTCTACAGTCATGTGTGTAAAGTGAATAAAGTAGTGGGCTCAGCACACAGCCTTGAGGCGAGCCACTTCTCAGCGTGCAGGTGGATGAGAGATGGGGACCCAGCTTGACGTGCTGGGGTCGGTCGACCAGAAAGTCCTTAATCCAAGAGCAAGTGGAGGGTGGGAGCCCCAGGATAGCCAACTTGGGGATAAGAATGTCCGGTATTATTGTATTAAAGGCTGAGCTGTAGTTAATAAAAAGCATTCTGACATAGCTTCCCCTTTTCTCGAGATGGCTCAGCACAGCGTGGATGGCGATTGTTATTGCATCCTCAGTGGATCTATTTGGCCGATATGCAAACTGATATGGATCGAGAGTGGAGGGGAGACAAGTTTTGATGTGTCTCAGTACCAGTTTTTCAAAACACTTTGTGATGACTGGGGTGAGGGCTACTGAGTGCTACTGGACGGAAGTCGGTTAGATTTATTGTGGGTGACTTCTTGGGGACTGGGATGATGGTGGCCGATTTTAGGCAGGCTGGAATGTGGGCTTCTTCCAGTGACAGGTTAAAAATATCCGTGAATACTGGTGCTGGTTGGTCAGCACATGCCTTGAGTACTTTCCCCGGTGCACCATCCGGTCCTGTGGCCTTCCTGGGGTTGACAGCACGGAGCACACGTCTCACGTCTTCCACCGCTACAATCAGTGAGGTGGTGCCAGAAGTTGGTGGGAGTTGTAATGGAGGATGGGGTGGTGTGACCGAGTTCTGAGTTTGGGACTCAAAGCGAGCAGAGAAACTATTTAGCTCCTCTGCTAATGCCGCGTCTGAGTCCCCAGGAGTCGCAGCACAGCCCTTGTATTTGGTGAGGGACTGTATGCTCTGCCACATCTGTCGGGGGTTGTTCAGTTGTCCTTCTATCTTCTCCTTGGAGGCTGCTTTGGCGGTCTTGATGCCTCTCCTCAGGTTGGCACGAGCTGTGCTGTAGAGTGCACCGTCATCTGATCTGAAGGCTGCATCCCGGGTCCGGGGAAGCGAGCGGACTTGGCTCGTCATCCACGGCTTCTGGTTTGGGTACACCTGGATGGTCTTCTCCACCGTAACCGTGCCCATGCAGTACCTGATGTAAGCCAGTACTGTATCTGTGAATGTGGCCAGGTCTTCGTGGAGGAAAGTCTCCCACTGTGTCTGTTCAAAGCAGTCCTGGAGTCGGGGGAGGGCGTCGTCAGGCCAGGTGATAATGGTCTGTCTTTTGGGCTTGCTTTGATGGCTGAGAGGGGTGTATGCTGGGGCCAGGAACAGTGAGACGTGATCAGACTGTCCCAGGTGGGGGAGGGGTATGGCTCTGTATGCACTCTTAATGTTAGAGTACACATGATCCAATGTTTTATCACCTCTTGTTGGACATTTCACGTGCTGGTAACATTTTGGTAAAACAGTTTTGAGATTTGCCTGATTAAAATCTCCTGCATTGATGTGCACGCCATTTGGGTAGGCATATAGATGATTGTTTATAGCGTCAAGCAGTAGAGAAAGAGAGGTTTTTACATTAGCATCCGGTGTTATGTAGACGGCAGTGATGATAACAGCTAGCTCTCTTGGTAAGAAGAAGGGTCTGCATCTCACCGACATGAATTCCAGGTCCGGGGAACAATGTTTGTCCAGTACAGTGCTGTTATTACACCAACCTTCATTCACGTAGATGCAAAGCCCACCACCTCTCCTTTTCCCGGAGTCGCTGGTCCTGTCCGATCTGTGTAGCGTGCGGCCGGCTAGCTGCATTGCTGCATATTTGTGAGTGCAGCCACGTCTCTGGAATGATTAACGTGCTGCATTCTTGACGTAACGACTTCCAGCCAGCTGTAAATCCAAATTGTTCTTCTTGTTCACCATGGATCTGGCGTTGGAGAGGTAGATGCTTGGCAGCGATGGTTTGAGTGGCTGTTTCCTGAGCCGAGTTAGCAGGAGAGCCACGCTTCTGCTTCTTCTCCCAGCTCCGCTTCCGTCGCCTACCAGACCCAATAACAATCCACAGAGACCCCGCTGGTCTCACTATCTCATCCGGAATATCATGCATGCGATGAAAGTCGCCACAAACAGTAATTTTCTGCTGGAAGCCGATGTTTAACAAGTCCACCCGGTTATAGTTAATTTTAAAGTCCGGTACAGTTGAACAGCTTACAAAAATACACATAAAAAAACACGAAAAACACGCACAAATGGGGAGAGCTTGAAGCCGCAGCATGCTCATGCGCCGCCATTATTCTGACTGTGACAGATGTGAGCGTGTTCTGAAATGGAAGTGAATGGTTGAATGGAAGTGGACGGGCCGAGGAGCGATTTAGATATTTATCGACATTTATTGTAGAAATAAAAAGTTATTATCGAGCCATGGAATCAGTTACCTCAACTGACGTTCGCCTATATATATTACTAGTAATTAATAGTTAATTACTTTGTAATTTTCACTGAATTTATCTTCTAATTTCCTTCATTAGCATTCCGCTATTAGCATTCAGCTTAGCATTCAGTTTTCAGCATTCCCATGCAATTTCTTCAGAAATTGCACTTAGTCTAATTATTATAGTATTTTATTCTCCTCACTTTTTTGGCATCAAACTACTCCCACATAATGCTTCCGATTTACACCGTTAAAATTTCAACTTGTTGAAAAAAAAATCATGCCTTCTTGGGAATATATCGTCTGATTCCACATTACTTACAGTACTCGCATAATTTAACGTTAAAAGATCAACTTTTCCTCATTCATTTTCAATGGGACTAACTATGAAAGTCCCACTTTCCACGCCCACTTCCAGACAAACAACTGATCACCATCAGCAACTATCTGATACTGCCCAGTAGCTCACTTGGTGTAGCTCATTTCGAACCCGCAACCTTCTGGTTACTGAACAATGCACTATGCCAAGTTTTTTTTTTTTTTTTCCCCCAACTCTAATTTCAGAAATGGTCATTGTTCAAATTGTTTTACAGCCATTTGATTAAATGTCATTTGAATGTTGGAAGAATCAATCATGAGCACTTCCGCTTTGATTAAGCCGCATTGCAATAGTCACGTCGTGTTTGGACCTTTCAGAAAAAAATGATCAAATGTTCAAGGGCCGAGGTGAATGGGCAGTTAGACTGGAAGATATTCATTCTTCATGCTATTTTTGACTACTGTCACAGCAACCTCCATGTCCACAATAAGTGAGTGGTTAAACCAATGGACTGGCATGTAGAAGATCAGGGTTCAATTCCCACTTAGGACATTTTTAGCACAACCTTGATTTCACATAGTAGTCATTGTGTAATTCAATCAATCAATCAATCAACTTTATTTATGTAGCACCTTTCATACATTTAAAATGCAACTCAAAGTGCTGGACATCCATAATGCAATAAAATAAAAGAAAGAAAAAAGCCCCCCCATCCCCATGATCGTACCCACAGACACACCCAAAACCCAACAAACACATGAAAACCACAACATGGCGGGGCACAGATGTACCCTGTAAGGAAAGGCACCCAGGAGGAGTTCATCCACAGTGAGATGGATGAAGACCAAGCATCCCTCTCACTGTGGAGGCTCCCCCATGAGAAAACACTGGAGCTAAAAATTTAATAACTACCAAATAAAAACGTTTAAACACTAAAAGAAAACAGTTAAACATGATAGAAAAAATAAATAAATAAAAACAAAGCTACAAGACAATATAGATTAAAATAGTTAAATAAATAAAAGGGGATAAAAAAATGAAAATATAAATAAAAAAATAAAATAATAATAATAATAATAATAATAATAATAAATAAAATAAGATAAAAAAAGGTCAATCAAATGCCAAACTAAAAAAGTAAGTCTTAAGCCTCCTCTTAAAAACAAATATTCTCTGCAGACCTGATGCTCTCCGGCAGGCCATTCCATAGGTGAGGACCATAGTGGCTAAAGGCAGCTTCACTATGTGTCTTGGTCCTCACCTTTGGAATAGTTAAAAGGCCACTGCCAGAAGACCTCAGAAGCCGCGAGGGGTAATAGGGTAAAAGCAAGTCAGATAAATAAGATGGGCCAAGACCGTTAAGACATTTAAAAACTAATAAAAGCACCTTAAAATCATTCCTGAAACGCACGGGGAGCCAATGCAGCGATTTTAAAACTGGTGTAATGTGCTCCCGCCCTCCGGTCCCCGTCAGCACACGTGCAGCTGAGTTCTGAAGGAGCTGTAGGACTGAAATATTCTTTTTGGGAAGACCAGAGAGCAGGGAATTACAATAATCTAAACGACAAGAAATAAAAGCATGCATCAGCACCTCCGTGTTGGCCTGTGAGAGAAACGGACGGACTCTGGCAATATTCTTAAGATGGTAAAAACCGATCTTGGCTACATTTTTAATATGAGGATTAAAAGTAAGCTCAGAGTCAAAAAGGACGCCCAAATTCTTTACACATTGCATGGGTTTAAAATCTTGTAGTTTCGGTAAAAGTTTCTCTCTCTGACCTTCAGGGCCGATGACTAAAACCTCTGTTTTGTCCTGGTTGAGCTGCAGGAAATTTTCTGCCATCCATGACTTAATATCTAAAATACAATTTAAAAGGGTATCAATAGGCCCCATCTCATCAGGTGACACGGCGATATACAGCTGTGTATCGTCAGCGTAACTGTGGAAGTTGACGCTGTGTCTCCTGATGACTTCCCCAAGGGGAAGCATATAAAGATTAAAAAGTAATGGGCCTAAGATTGAGCCTTGGGGAACCCCACATTTAATTTCATGGGTTTCAGAGGAACATGTATCCATACTTACAAAGAAATATCGGTGTGTGAGATAGGAATAAAACCAGTTAAAAACTGTACCAGAGATGCCCACCAGGCTTCTAAGTCTGTTTAATAAAATGTGGTGATCTACTGTATCAAAGGCAGCACTTAAATCCAGTAGCACCAAGACTGTAAACTTTTTCATGTCTTCATTACACCTGATAATTATTTAAAGCTGCTCTATGTAATAATTTGACACAAAATATCTTCACAATTAATGTTTTTGTTTGACCATTTTATGACTGAATTTTTTTTTAATTAGCAATCCACATTGAAACCCAAAAGCATTTAATACTTTGCATTTCACTCCCAAACACGTGGATACGTTTTTTTTTTTTTTGTTATTATTATTTATTTATTTATTTATTTATTTATTTATTTATTTCACACAAGAGCATAGAGAAAGCGTTGACATGGAGCTTCTGACATAAAGAGGTGGCTTCAAGCAGTGGTAGTTATTCGGGGCCAAATTTCGAAAACGGCCAGCAGGTGGCAGCAGAGTATGAGCAATCAGTCAAGGCCATGTTGCAAACAAGCTCTTTTTGCCAGTTTCAACCAAGAATGTAACCTTGCTCTCGCAAGATGAATTCTTGCACAAACTTCGGAGAATATGATCTTGTACCGCTCCCGCAGATAGCTGCCAAATCACTGGTGGTTCGGACCAATCACAGAGCGACTAAAATTTTAAGTTAGCGCACTCCTTGCAAAAAAATGTTAGTCTGCAGCCCTTAGTCTGCAGCCCTTATATATGTGCTAGAAATGGGTAAACCAATCATCAGTGAGTCTGCCCATGCGGAGGGGCTGCCGCATTGCTGAGGAGTGTCCCACATTGTCCCTCAGAAAAATACCCCTTGGGATTATTAGCAGTTGGTCACCCTAGGCCCACTTGTTGTACTACGTCACAAATGACAGAGTTAAAAAAAGGGGATGTGCATGTGAGCTTTCACAGCCTGTGAAATTCATGAAACAATTACATTTTTATGAGGCTATTTTCATCACTTCATTTGATGACATCATTTACTAATATTATTTGTACTTGTACTTGTTCTTAAAATTGCTTTTAGGGTGATCTTGTGTCATGTCTTTTTCACTTCACTCTTTACTGTTCGAGTAAAATTGGTGTTTTGGCTATGGTTTTGCAGTTATTTTAACACCGGTTATTTTACACATCTTTGGTCCATGCAGTGTTTACCTTAGCATAAGTGGAGCCACATCTGAGTTTGCTTGCCGGACGCCCTCCCCTGTCTGCTTGTTTTGTGTGCACCAAAGATGCAGACAGCGTGTCGAACAGAGCAATCACATGAGATTTTTTTTCAGCAGTGTGTGAATGCACCTTAATACATTAGATTTTGAGTGAATTGAGATTAGATTGAAAATTCATTTTTCATGAAATGCTATTTATCAACAGGTAAACTACATCCTGGAGTCACGGGCCAGCACCACACGGGCTGATTATTTTGCCCAGAAGCAGAGGAAGCTCAGCCGTCGGACAAGTTTCAGTTTCCAGAAGGACAAGAAGACTGTCTAATAGAGGGACTACATCAATGCAACTATACTATTCTTTCAGAAAATGTACAGTCTGACAGACACAGAGTCTCATATAGATTTTAACAGAATTAACAATTACAGACATATGTCATTGGAGTAGAAAGCAGGGGATGCGTTCTGCCTATGAAAACTTTGCATGTCCTCAATCTGGTTGCATAAGTTTTCTCCAGGCACTCTGGATAACCACCAGCCTTCTCAATCAAAAAGCATGAAATGTTTATCTTTGACTAGTTAAAAAATGAATGCAGGTTTGCCAGTTCTGTGATTAATTGAGCATCTATCCAGGTTGTACTCAGCTTTGAAGCCCTATACTCTGAACAAAATTAGCAGAATAGAAAATGGATGGATGAGTCGAATGTAAAGACAGGCCAGATAATAGCAATAGCAAAAATTGTCTAGATTCGTTCTATAGGGTGGCGCTATAAGTCATCTGATAGGAGTGTGCTTTGGAGCCGGAGGGACACCATTCAAATCCTTCCATCCATCCAAGCCACTAAAGGTGCAGCACTTTTTGCGTGCCCTTTCAATCATCTCTCCTTGAATGCCTGAAATGTATGTGAGCTGCTTCTGTTTCGTGTGCAACACACAAAAACATACAGCCGTGTCTAAGTTGGTTGTCCCCTGTACAAATTATTTACCAATCTAAAGTGTTGAATATGGCTTACTCTCTTTGATGTTGCAATGTTACTCGTTGAAAACACATGCCATTTTTGTTCTCTCTTGAAAAGGGACTATTTTGGAGGAACACGTTTTCAGCCCAATACCAGAAATTATGATGTTTTGCTCATTCAACATTTGTGCCCACTTGGACAGATGCAGCTTTTCTTTGATTACCAGTCTCACCATGCAATAGATGTAAGAGTATACACACCCATGTTCCAATGTTAGGTTTTGTGATGTTCAAAAAAACTGAAACCAAGATAAATCAGTTTTCTCCATTCATTTGACATATAACTTGTATGGCTCCATTTATTTATTAGGGCCCGAGCAGCTACCGCTGCGAGGTCCCTATTGTTTTTCGATCGGATTATTATTGTTATTAATATTATTATTAGGGCCCGAACTGCGACCGCTGCGAGGTCCCTCTTGTTTTTGTAAAAATTCTTCTTCTTCTTCTTCTTCTTCTTCTTCTTCTTCTTCTTCTTCTTCTTCTTCTTCTTCTTCTTCTTCTTCTTCTTCTTCTTCTTCTTCTTCTTCTTCTTCTTCTTCTTCTTCTTCTTCGTAAACGATCGCATTTTTGAGGAAAAAAACTCACCAAATCACCAAATTTTCCAATTTCTTCGGGCCCAGCGAAAAAATGTATATAATGAAGTTGTCATAACAACGCGACTCTATAGCGCCCCCTAGCGTAGAAAAATAAAAACCAATCCCGGCCCGTTTGGCCAAGAGCTACGAAAATTGGCAGGCACGTGTAGCACCCCGAGACACACAAAAACGTCAGTCAATAAAAGTCATTTCCTAAAATGTACAGGATGTGAGCTTTGAATTTTTGAATGTCCAATTTTGGCCCATTTTGACACATTCACTGCGGTCATGCTTTTAACCCCTTTGCAAGCATTTTTCATCCAATTAACTTCAAACTTGCCTTGTATCATTTCAAGACCTGATACAACAACTGGGCAAAAAATCTTGACTTTTCGGAATACTATATGATGGGGGCAGGGCATTAAATATTGCCTTTAAAATGTTATTTGTCCAGAAAGAGAAAATGCTTAATAACTCCCATGTTCAAGCTCTAAAAACTTAATAGTCACGGCCTGAAAACATCTATATAATAAAATTCAGTTATACATATAGCGGCACCTAGTGATGAAAATAAATGTCATACTTTACGATTTCACCGACTGTGCCGAGCTCGTTGAAGGGTTTCAGTTGAAAATTGGTCAGAAAAGCCTTAACATGTTGATCCATCCCCACACCGAATATTGTAACTTTTCACCAAGGGGCATGGCCGCAACGGTGCCGCAAATTCTGATAATTTTTTGTGGCAATGAAAGCTGCTTTAGCTTGACCCAGATGATCCTATCTTCTCAAAATTTCACACATCTGATGAGTCCAGCCCTTAAAACATCTACGAACTTATATTTAATCTTACTGATAGCGCCACCTCCTGGCAATTTTTTTCCTGACGATTTTTCTTCAATGTTTTTCTCCAACCACGTTAATTGGACCTACCTCATATTTACTCAGAAGAGTCTTCATGATGTCACAACACGAAGTTTGTGAGTTTTCGCAAATCGCTGTGGGCGTGGCGAAGCGCTGTTTGCCAATAAAATGCCAATTTTGAGGGCCTAAACTGGCACAGAAACACATGAAACTTGGCACACACATCTGGCCTGGCAAAATGAGCAAGATTTTATCGTAGAATGTGCTATTTTTCAACAAATTACTCAATAGCACCCCCTAGAAATTTTTAACAAAGCATTCCCGGTTGTACGTTTCACCTAGCGCTATGATAATTTGCAAGCATACATAAGAGCTCAGGATTGCCAAAAAAGTCTCTTGGAGCCATATGCTAAACCAAACAGGAAGTCCACCATTTTGATTTACGTTGGGATTTGTAGCCATTTTTTGTGGCCTTTTTAGGAGTCATATTTTAACGAACTCCTCCTACATAGTTTATCTGATCATCTTCAAAGTTGGTGTGTTTCATCTTAGGATGTTGAAGATGAAAAATTATTGAAACCTTTTTATTTCGTTGCACGCTGTTGCCGTGGCATGCACAGTTTGCAAAGGAAAAAATTCCTTCTTAATGAAGCATTTCCAGTTGTAAAAAGCAGCTAGAGCTACGAAAATTTGCAGGCATATGTAACAGCCCACGATGTACAAAAACGTCTCTTGGTGCCATGTGCTAAACCCAACAGGAAGTCCCCCAGGGGCCGGGCATCACATTTTGAGCTAGAAAACTCCTCTTTAACGAAGCATTCCCGGTTGTACGTTTCACCTAGCGCTATGATAATTTGCAGACATACATAAGAACCCACGATGTACAAAAAAAGTCTTTTGGAACCATGTGCTAAACCAAACAGGAAGTCCGCCATTTTGATTTACGATGAGATTTGTAGCCTTTTTTTGTGGCCTTTTTTAGGGGTCATATTTTAACAAACTCCTCCTACAAAATTCATCCGACCGTCTTCAAACTTGGTGTGTTTCATCTTAAGATGTTTAAGATGCAAAGTTTATCGAAAGTTTTTTATTTTGTCGCACGCTGCTGCTATAGCGATGCCAAGTGCTGCTTTGTATTTTTTATCTATAAATGTGTGAAAACTCGTGAAACTTTGCACACACATCAGACTTGTAATGAACATGAATTTTTAGAGATTTTTTGTGCAATTTGCAATAAATAGCGCCCTCTAGACATTTTTATGAAGTATTTCCGATTGTATGATTATGCAAGATTTGTGAAAATTAGGACAGACCCCAATCAGCCTAAAAGCTACAAAAAAGTATTATGTAGCCATTTGCTAAACCAAAGAGGAAGTCTGCTATTCTGATTTTATTTTGGGAATTATACATCATTTTTGGCCTTTTTCATGAAACTTTGCACACACAAGGAATGGAAAAATTTTTAATGGTCCTTGTTCCATGTAACAGTACCCCAACGTTCCAGTACCCCGACGTGCAAGTAACCCAACGTTGTGCTCAGTAGCGCCCTCTATGCATTTTTATGGAATATTACAGATCGTGTGATTCAAGCGCTATATAACTAAAGATGACTTGACCTAGATTTGTGAAAACTGGGAGGCATACCTATTAGCCTAAGACCTACAAAAAGCATTCTGTAGCCATATGCTAAACCTAAAAGGAAGTCCGCCATTTTGAATTTATTTTGGGAATTGCGCGCCATCTTTGACCTTTTGATAAAACTTTGCACACACAAGGCTTGTCAAAAACATTTTAGATGGTCCTTGTCCTATTTGACAGTACCCCAACATGCCAGTACCCCGACGTGCAAGTACCCCAACATGGCCCAGATTGCGAGGGCCCTTTATAGCTGCTCGCAGCTCTAGTTAGGGCCCGAGCAGCGACCGCTGCGAGGTCCCTCTTGTTTTTCGAAGAATTCTTCTTCTTCTTCTTCTCCGTAAACGATCGCATTTTTGAGGACCTAAACATTTCCGAAAACTCACCAAACTTTGCAATCTCTTCGGGCCCGGCGAAAAATTTGATATTATGAAGTTGTCATAACAACGCGACTCTATAGCGCCACCTAGCGTAGAAAAATAAAAACCAATCCCGGCCCGTTTGAGCTAGAGCTACGAAAATTGGCAGGCACGTGTAGCACCCTGAGACGCACAAAAAAGTCAGTGGAAGCCATTTCCTAAAATGTACAGGGAGTGAGCTATGAATTTTTGAATGTCCAATTTTGGCCCATTTTGGCACAGACCCAGATGAGCCAATCTTCTCAAAATTTCACACATTTGATGAAAGTCCAGCCCTTAAGACATCTATGAACTTATATTTCATCTTACTGATAGCGCCACCTACTGGCAATTTTTTTTCTTACGATTTTTCTTCAATGTTTTTCTCCAACCACATTAACTGCACCTACCTCATATTTGCTCAGATGAGGGTTTTGGTCTTCATGATGTCACAACACGAAGTTTGTGAGTTTTCATGAATCGGTGTGGGCGTGGCTAAGCGCTGTTCGCCAAGAAAACAACACCAATTTTGAGGGCCTAAACTGGCACAGAAACACATGAAACTTGGCACACACATCTGGCCTGGCAAAATGAGCAATATTTTATCCTGGATTGTGCTACTTTTACAAAAATGACTCAATAGCGCCCCCTAGAAATTTTTAATGAAGCAGCCCCGCTTGTACGTTTAAGCAAGATCTACGAAAATTTTTAGGTGTATGAGGGAGCCCAAGACCTACAAAAAAGTCTCTTGGACCTATATGCTAAAATGAACAGGAAGTGAGCTATGAATTTTTGAATGTCCAATTTTGGCCCATTTTGGCACATTCACTGTGGTCATGCTTTTTCCCCCTTTGCAAACATTTTTCATACAATTGACTTCAAACTTGCCAGGTATTTTTACAGAAATTGTAAAATCATTTTCAGTGTGATAACTAAGTCATTTATGAATATTCTTTTACTTTCCACCACTCAAAATGTTCACTGGCATCAGACCTATCCAAACATACGTATTTTTTATTTAGTTTTATTTATTTTTGATAGCCTCTATGGACGTTAAAAGCAGTATCGTGAATGAAGGATACGCTTAATAACTCCCCGGTACATGCTTCAAAAAATCCCAAACTTGACATGTATATTTATAGTCAAGGCATGAAGGTATCTCTATGACAAAATTCAGTTATAAATACAGCGCCACCTAGTCCTTGAGGCATAAAAAAAAAACAAAAAAAAAACACTTGCGGTATTTTGTACAAAATTTGTGAACTCATTGTAAGTGTTATAACTAAGTCATTTATGAATAATTTTTTACTTTACATTACTCAAGATGTTCACTGGTATCAGACCGATTCAAACATATGTACTTTTTTTTTTTTTTATTTAGTTTCATTTATTTTTTTTTGATCGCCTCTATGGACAATAAAAGCAACATCGTGCAATGAGTACGAGCAATGATGGGTATATATACTTTTGCAAAAAATATCAGGTCAACTCATTCCCTAAAAATAAAAAAGGACGCTGATTTTTGCAGATCTTAGCAATTAGCAAAACCCATTGAGCTTGACACACACATCACACCTGGCAAAAAAAAATCCACATTTAAAGGTTTATCATGCCATGTTAAAAGAAATTTTGCTCCAAATGTGCCAGTATCCCAACGTGCGAGTACCCCAACGTGCAAGTACCCCAACGTGGCCCGGGCTGCGAGGGCCCTTTATAGCTGCTCGCAGCTCTAGTTAGGGCCCGAACAGCGACCGCTGCGAGGTCCCTATTGTTTTTGTAAAAATTATTATTATTATTATTAGGGCCCGAGCAGCGACCGCTGCGAGGTCCCTATTGTTTTTGTAAAATTATTATTATTATTATTATTATTATTATTATTGTTATTATTATTATTATTATTTATTCTCCGCAAACGATCGCGATTTTGGGTACCTAAACATTCAGGAAAACTCACCAAACTTTGCACACTCCTCAGGCCCGGCGAAAAATGTAATATTATGAAGTCGTCATAACAACGCGACTCTATAGCGCCCCCTAGCGTAGAAAAATAAAAACCAAGCCCGGCACGTTTGAGCTCGAGCAATGAAAATTGGCAGGCACGTGTAGCACCCCGAGACGCACAAAAAAAGTCTATTGGGACCATGTAGCTAAAATGTACAGGAAGTGAGCTATGAATTTTTTTATGTCCAATTTTGGCCTATTTTGGCACATTCACTGTGGTCATGCTTTTTCCCCCTTTGCAAACATTTTTCATCCAATTGACTTCAAACTTGGCATTTATCATCTCAAGACCTGAGAGAACAACTGGGCAAAACATCTTGCCCTTTCGAAATACTATATGACGGGGGCGGGGCATCAAATATTGCCTTTAAAATTTCATTTGTCCAGAAAGAGCAAATGCTTAATAACTCCCATGTTCAAGCTCCAAAAAATCCCAAACTTCTCAGGCCACGTAATAGTCACGGCCTGAAAACATCTATATGATAAAATTCAGTTATACATATAGCGCCACCGAGTGGTAACAATAAATGTCATACTTTACGTTTTTAGCTACTGTGCCGAGCTCGTTGAAGGGATCCAGTTGAAAATTGGTCAGAAAAGCCTTAAGATGTTGATCATGCCCCACACCGAATATTGTAACTTTTCGCCAAAGGGCGTGGCCGCTACGGTAACGCAAAGTCTGAAGATTTTTCGTGACAATAAAAGCTGCATGAACTTGACCCAGATGATCCTGTCTTCTCAAAATTTCACACATTTGATGAGAGTCCAGCCCTCAAGACATCTACGAACTTATATTTCATCTTACTGATAGCGCCACCTCGTGGCATTTTTTTTTTCTTAAGAATTTTCTTCTACATTTTTCTCCAAACACGTTAACTGGACCTACCTCATATTTGCTCAGATGAGGGTTTCGGCCTTCATGATGTCACAACACGAAGTTTGTGAGTATTCACGAATTGCTGTGGGCGTGGCTAAGCGCTGTTCGCCAAGAAAACAACGCCAGTTTTGAGGGTCTAAACATGCGCAGAAACTCATGAAACTTGGCACACACATCTGGCCTGGTAAAATGAGCAATATTTTATTGTTGATTGTGCTATTTTTACAAAAATGACTCAATAGCGCCCCCTAGAAATTTTTAACGAAGCAGCCCCGGTTGTACGTTTAAGCAAGATCGACGAAAATTTTTAGGTGTATGAGGGAGCCCAAGACCTACAAAAAAAGTCTCTTGGACCTATATGCTAAAATGAACAGGAAGTGAGCTACGAATTTTTGAATGTCCCATTTTTGACGATTTTTGCACATTTACAGGGGGCATACTTTTGCCCACCTCCTACACGTTTCATCCGACTAACTTCAGACTTGACCTGGACCGTGTCAAGACCTGAGCCAACGACAGGGGGAAAAATCTTGACTTTTCGAAATACTATATGATGAGGGCGGGGCATCAAAATTTGTATTTTGCAATGAAAAAGGATAAGCTTAATAACTCCCCAGTACATGCTCCAAAAAATCCCAAACTTGACATGTATGTTTATAGTCAAGGCCTGAAGCTATCTCTATGACAACATTCAGTTATATATGTAGCGCCACCTAGCCCTTGAGGCATAAAAAAAAAAAATACCCCACTTACGGTATTTTTACAAAAATTGTAAATTCATTCTAAGTGTGATAACTAAGTCATTTATGAATATTCTTTTAATTTCCACCACTCAAAATGTTCACTGGCATCAGACCTAACCAAACATACATATTTTTTTATTTAATTTTATTGATTTTTGATAGCCTCTATGGACTTTAAAAGCAATATCGTGAATGAAGGATATGCTTAATAACTCCCAGGTACATGCTCCAAAAAATCCCATACTTAAAATGTATATTTATAGTCAAGGCCTGAAGGTATCTCTATGACAAAATTCAGTTATAAATACAGCGCCACCTAGTCCTTGAGGCAAAAAAAAAAAGCCTCACTTACGGTATTTTTACAAAAATTGTAAACTTATTGTAAGTGTGATAACTAAGTCATTTATGAATATTCTTTTACTTTCCACCACTCAATATGTTCACTGGCATCAGACCGATCCAAACATATGTGCTTTTTTATTTAGTTTAATTTATTTTATTTATTTTTTGATCGCCTCTATGGACAATAAAAGCAATATTGGTCAATGAGTACGAGCGATGATGTGTATATGTACCTTTACAAAAAATACCAATCAGGGCAACTCATTGCCTAAAAATAAAAAAAGACGCTGATTTTTGCACATCTTAACAATCACCAAAACCCATTGAGCTTGACACACTCATCACACCTGGAAAAAAAAAAAAAATCCACGTAATGGTTTATCATGCCATTTTCAAAAAAATTCTGTTTCCAATGTGCCAGTACCCCAACGTGCAAGTACCCCAACGTGGCCCGGGCTGCGAGGGCCCTTTATAGCTGCTCGCAGCTCTAGTTAGGGCCCGAGCAGCGACCGCTGCGAGGTCCCTATTGTTTTTCGTTCGAATTATTATTATTATTAGGGCCCGAGCAGCTACCGCTGCGAGGTCCCTATTGTTTTTCGATCGGATTATTATTAGGGCCCGAGCAGCGACCGCTGCGAGGTCCCTATTGTTTTTGTAAAAATTATTATTATTATTATTATTCTTCTTCTTCTTCTTCTTCTTCTTCTTCTTCTTCTTCTTCTTCTTCTTCTTTATTCTCCGCAAACGATCGCGATTTTGGGTACCTAAACATTCACGAAAACTCACCGAACTTTGCACACTCCTCAGGCCCGGCGAAAAATTTGATATTATTAAGTCGTCATAACAATGCGACTCGATAGCGCCCCCTAGCGTAGAAAAATAAAAACCAAGCCCGGCACGTTTGAGCTAGAGCAACAATAATTGGCAGGCACGTGTAGCACCCCGAGACGCACAAAAAAGTCTATTGGGACCATGTAGCTAAAATGTACAGGAAGTGAGCTATGAATTTTTTAATGTCCAATTTTGGCCTATTTTGGCACATTCACTGTGGTCATGCTTTTTCCCCCTTTGCAAACATTTTTCATCCAATTGACTTCAAACTTGGCATTTATCATCTCAAGACCTGAGAGAACAACTGGGCAAAACATCTTGCCTTTTTGAAATACTATATGACGGGGGCGGGGCATCAAATATTGCCTTTAAAATTTCATTTGTCCAGAAAGAGCAAATGCTTAATAACTCCCATGTTTAAGCTCCAAAAAATCTCAAACTTCTCAGGCAACGTAATAGTCACGGCCTGAGAACATCGATATGATAAAATTCAGTTATACATATAGCGCCACCTAGTGGTTACAATAAATGTCATACTTTACGTTTTTAGCTACTGTGCTGAGCTTGTTGAAGGGATCCATTTGAAAATTGGTCAGAAAAGCCTTAAGATGTTGATCATGCCCCACACCGAATATTGTAACTTTTCGCCAAAGGGCGTGGCCGCTACGGTGACACAAAGTCTGAAGATTTTTCGTGAAAATAAAAGCTGCATTAACTTGACCGAGATGATCCTATCTTCTCAAAATTTCACACATTTGATGAGAGTCCAGCCCTAAAGACATCTACTGACTTATATTTCATCTAACTGATAGCGCCACCTAGTGGCAATTTTTTTTATTACGAATTTTCTTCTACGTTTTTCTCCAAACACGTTAACTGGACCTACCTCATATTTGCTCAGATGAGGGTTTCGGCCTTCATGATGTCACAACACGAAGTTTGTGAGTTTTCGCGAATTGCTGTGGGTGTGGCTAAGCGCTGTTCGCCAAGAAAACAACGCCAGTTTTGAGGGTCTAAACATGCACAGAAACTCATGAAACTTGGCACACACATCTGGCCTGGTAAAATGAGCAATATTTTATTGTTGATTGTGCTATTTTTACAAAAATGACTCAATAGCGCCCCCTAGAAGTTTTTAACGAAGCAGCCCCGGTTGTACGTTTAAGCAAGAACGACGAATATTTTTAGGTGTATGAGGGAGCCCAAGACCTACAAAAAAGTATCTTGTACCCATATGCTAAAATGAACAGGAAGTGAGCTACGAATTTTTGAATGTCCCATTTTTGACAATTTTTGCACATTCATAGGGGGCAGACTTTTGCCCACTTCTCCTACACGTTTCATCTGACTGAGTTAAGACTTGACCTGGACCATGTCAAGACCTGAGCCAACGACAGGGGGAAAAATCTTGACCTTTCGAAATACTATATGATGAAGGCGGGGCATCAAAATTTGTGTTTCGCACTGAAAAAGGATATGCTTAATAACTCCCCGGTACATGCTCCAAAAAATCCCAAACTTGACATGTATGTTTATCGTCAAGGCCTGAAGCTATCTCTATGACAACATTCAGTTATATATGCAGCGCCACCTAGCCCTTGAGGCATAAAAAAAAAATACCCCACATACGGTATTTTGTACAAAAAATGTAAACTCATTCTAAGTGTGATAACTAAGTCATTTATGAATATTCTTTTAGTTTCCACCACTCAAAATGTTCACTGGCATCAGACTTATCCAAACATATATATATTTTTATTTATTTTTGATAGCCTCTGTGGACATTAAAAGCAATATCGTGAATGAAGGATATGCTTAATAACTCCACGGTACATGCTCCCAAAAAAATCCCACACTTGACATGTATGCTTATAATCAAGGCCTGAAGGTATCTCGATGACAACATTCAGTTATAAATACAGCGCCACCTAGCCCTTGAGGCTTATATAAAAAAAAAAAACCCACATACGGTATTTTGTACAAAAAAATGCAAACTCATTCTAAGTGTGATGACTAAGTCATTTCTGAATATTCTTTTAGTTTCCACCACTCAAATTGTTCACTGGCTTCACACCGATCCAAACGTATGTACGTTTCCATTTTGTTTTATTCATTTTTGATTGCCCCTTTGGACAATAAAAGTAACATTGTGCAATGAGTACAACGAGCGATGATGTATATATACACTTTTACAAAAAATACCAATCAGGGCAACTCATTGCCTAAAAATAAAAAAGGACGCTGATTTTTGCAGGTCATAACAATCACCAAAACCCGTTGAGCTTGACACACACTGGCAAAAAAAATATTCTACATGTAAATGTTTATTATGCCATTTTCAAAGAAATTTTGCTTCCAATATGCCAGTACCCCAACGTGCCAGTACCCTAACGTGCAAGTACCCCAACGTGCAAGGACTCCAACGTGGCCCGGGCTGCGAGGGCCCTTTATAGCTGCTCGCAGCTCTAGTTATTATTATTATTCTTTATTCTCCGCAAACGATCACGATTTTGTGTACCTAAACATTCCCGAAAACTCACCAAACTTTGCACACTCCTCAGGCCCGGCGAAAAATTTTATATTATGAAGTCGTCATAACAACGCGACTCTATAGCGCCCCCTAGCGTAGAAAAATAAAAACCAAGCCTGGCACGTTTGAGCTAGAGCAACGAAAATTGGCAGGCACGTGTAGCACCCCGAGACGCACAAAAAAGTCAGTGGAAGCCATTTCCTAAAATGTACAGGAAGTGAGCTATGAATTTTTGAATGTCCAATTTTGGCCCATTTTGGCACATTCACTGTGGTCATACTTTTTCCCCCTTTGCAAATATTTTTCAGCCAGTTGACTTCAAACTTGCCATGTATCATCTCAAGACCTGAGACAACAACTGGGCAAAATATCTTGACTTTTTGAAATACTATATGACGGGGGCGGGGCATCAAATATTGCCTTTAAAATTTCATTTGTCCAGAAAGACAAAATGCTGAATAACTCCCATGTACAAGCTCCAAAAAATCTCAAACTTCTCATGCAACTTAATAGTCACGGCCTGAAGACATCTCTATGATAAAATTCTGTTATATATATAGCACCACCTAGTGGTGACAATAAATGTCATACTTTACGTTTTTAGCTACTGTGCCAAGCTCTTTGAAGGGATCCAGTTGAAAATTGGTCAGACAAGCCTTAAGATGTGTCAACTTCCGCTTACCCGCAGGACTTAAATCGGGAAATATGTCCTGATCGACTCTCCAATTAAAGGGTTAGAAATTCCCCTTTTTCCTCACCAGCTCTAAGGCGTCAGCGTGAGGAGACGGGAATTAGATAAGCCGATATATCAAAGTGGATTCACCTAGGTTTGTTCACTGTCTTCTTATCATGAGGCCAATCCGTTTTCATCCACCTATCAATCCTGAGTGAGTAACCACACACACAGAGCCCAGGAATGATAATCTGAACACCACACTTAAATTGGCAGCTCCACTTTTCTAAGTTGTTTGCATTTGTTATTGACCTAGTAATTTAATAATCCTTGTTAGGATCATACGGATTTGTTACTTATCAAGCAGGAGTATTTGACTTATTAATACAGATGGAAGCATTGGTTAGAGGTTATTCAAATACATTTACCTTCTTCCAAAAGTCCGATGCTGTTGTCCTTCTTGGAGGAAGAAAAAATAATAATGATGCGGACTTATAAAATGTCCAAAATAAAAATTAAAAAGAAACAAATAAAATAATTAATCCACAACTGGTTCTTCAATTATTTCATATGGACTTATATAACGTCCAAAAATAAAAAATAAAAATAAAATCAAAGACAAATAATAAGGTCTTATAAAACGACCTTGGACTTATAGAACGTCCAAAAGGAATAAAATAAAAGTTAAAACAAACAAATAAACTAATGAAATCACAATTAGTTTTCAATAATTTTATTTGGACTTATAGAACGTCCAAAAATAAAAATCAAAGACAAATAATAAGGTCTTATAAAACGACCTCGGACTTATAAAACGTCCAAAAGAATAAAATAAAAGTTAAAACAAAATAAAATAAACTAATTAAATCACAATTAGTTTTCAATCATTTTATTTGGACTTATAAAACGTCCAAAAAATAAAAATCAAAGACAAATAATAAGGTCTTATAAAACGACCTCGGACTTATAAAACGTCCAAAAGAATAAAATAAAAGTTAAAACAAACCAAACAAACTAATTAAATCACAATTAGTTTTTCAATCATTTTATTTGGTCTCATAAAATGACCTCGGACTTATATAACGTCCAAAAAAGAATAAAACCAAAACAAAATAAAATAGAGACAAAACAATAAAATGATTAATACAAACATTGTCTTTTAAACAATTTTATTGACAATAATAAGACAACCAATATTAATCATAACAATCACATTTAATGATAAAACCCTAAATCAATAAAAATAAAATAAAAAAAACAGGAGATCAAGAATAATATAACCTTTTACAATAAGCTTTCTAAGATTGATCATTTCTCGGAAAAGCTTAAGACCTGATTGACAATAAGATGTTTTTGGCAAAAATAATTTGAAGATATGAGAGTGTATTAAATGGCCCCTACCCTAACTCGCGATTAGTCATTCATATCCTCCTATTATACATCATTATTGCTAAAAGATTTGTACATTACCAATCAGTGAAGAAAAATTCCATTCACGGCTAGTCCAAGTCCTTTGGAAAAAAATCATAAGTCCTCAAACAGGCATAAATCCATCTTCAGAAATACTCTCCATCCAGACCAGATCGCAGGGTAAAGGGCGTCGATCGCAGCTGGTGACGGCTTTTTATCCCCTTGGGTCATATCACTGACTTCTTCCGGTGAATGTCCTTCCGCCTCCTCATATCAAAGCGCACTTGTTGGGACTCATTCTCAGTAATTTTCCACAGATGAGTCGTGAAGTCATATATTCTTTACAAATGTGTCATGGATACACAACGTTGAATGATGAGTCATACATAAAAAATATGTCAAAGGTCTTCAGCTCTATTCGACAATAATAAACGTTAGAATCAATAAAATCATATGTATATTAATTAAGCAAGCATGAATCACATATATATACATGACATGTTAAATCCCAAATTCTCTCAAGGACCCTAACAGGTTGATTCTAATTTCTGTTGCACATCTTGTATGTCATGTTGAGAAACAATTCATACAGTTAATCTTTTCAATGCAGTTACAGCAATATTGTCAGCGATAAAAGACAGTATCGATTATAAATAAAAGAAAAGAAAAAAACAAAACTTCATAGTTGGACTCAATGTGCTATAAACATTGCTCCATAAATCAGGTTAACAATTGTCGAAATAGATTGTGTTGTGTATTTTATTACTTAATTCAGGATATCATTTATTTACACTAATTTATATCTGGCCTTATAAGGAATGTGTGTCCGGGCAATGCTGAGTGGGCGGCTTAGTTGTACAGGTTTGGCGGCATCTGGTGGTTACCTTGAGGAACTACACCCAGAGGCCAAAGAATAATTATCGGTCCTACAGACACCCATTGGTCTCTAACTAAAAATTGAGTCTAGCCCATTAATTTGTTATCTCATTTTACATGATATGGCGTTTCATCTGACTCTACTCAATCTACTCAACTCAACACCCCCGCCTAGAGATCAATGGTGTCTATACCTATCAACCTCGCGAGCCCGTCACCCAGCTGCAACCAGTCACCCTCATCCACCCCCCCCATGTCATCCGACAACGGAGACACCGGGGATTCAGAATGCAAGGTGTCTGACGGAGGGTCAGTAAGAGGAGACCATAGGCCCAGTTCCCTTATCATCAGGGAGGGAGATGACCCCGTTCCACCCCCATCCTCGCCCGGCACACCCTCCAGGTCATCGGTGCTCGATGAAACCGTGGAGGAGGGTGTTCTCGACAGTGGCATAACCTTACCAACTGGAGCATCCCGTCGGGCGGCACTGGGTTCCCCAGGCTCGTCAACCCGGTCTAGGAAGGGCGAAGTGGGCGTTACTGGCTCGTAGGGCCACTCATCCTCAACCCGACTGGATCCGACCTGTCTCAACGGGGTGGCGGCTACACAAAAGCCAGCCAAGGTGTTGAATGTCAAGCGCCGAGTACCGTCAGGCAGGCGCCATATCATGCGCATTAAAGGGAAAGTTCTCCCAATGAGTTCACCCTCATTGTTAACATGATAATGTACCTTTTTCAGGCGACTTTGAACCAAACCTTCCAACTTACTTGAACCCGCGAGGTCAGCAAAGCCAGGCCACACCCAGGAACCACACTGGATATCGATAAAAAAATCACTGACAAAATTTTAAAATAGCCTGTCTGGGATGAGCCACATTTCTCTTCTCTCATCCTCCGTGGGCAACGAATAACAACAATGACCATAATACTCATCCCTCACCACCCAAGCGGATGTAAGGAGGTCATCTCCGCAGAAGACACACTGCGGCTTATCTTGGTTATCCTGTTAAACACATAAAAAAAAAAAATTCGACAATTCTTAGACCCGAGGGAAACCTAAAATATTGCGGCTCCCAATATATACATTCTAATCTTAGTCTAAGTTTCCATCCGCATCTACTCCATCGATGCAGAACACCTCTACTAGGGAGAGCGAGGGTGTGGTCGCTCTTCCGAGTCGCGGAACCTCTTGGCGGGAGAGTGAAAAAATATAAAAAAATAAAAATACATAGATCAAACCCAATTTACTAACCCCAAGTGGCCGACCAGACATAACCAAACGAGAATTAAAATTATTCCCCACACTATTAATTTAGTTGTTCGCTATATCCGCCACAACAAATAAAAAAGTCATATTATTATCCGATATTCCGCTTTATTACTCACATTTTGCAGAGCGCCTGGTCTCCCAATGAGGCCTTTCCCCGTAGCATTCCAAGCCATGGTTAGTTGATGTTTACTGTTCCACCAAGAGGTTTCAATGAGAAGTGAGGACCTCAGGGCTAGGGCGTCTTATTTAGGATCGGGTCGATCCCACCCTTTTCTGATGCCCATCCTTACTCCTCAATAGTTTCCCATTAGTTGGCCCCCCCCCATTTTTCTGCAGCTCGTTGGCCAATAACTAAATTTTGACCTTATTTGGTAAGGCTTTGTCTTTATAATTTTGGCGGGCAGATAATGCCAAGGTCCCTCTTTTGATAACTGCAACCTCTATAACTGCTGACAGGACAATTCCTAACTCTAGCAGGAACCATACTTTTCCTTATGATTATATTCATCACTGTGTACACAATGCAGCCATCTTTCAACAAATTCGTGGCAGGTGCAAGATAGTGATGGCAAAATAAAACCCCGTAAAACAGTGAAGTCCTACTAAAAATGCTTCACACACACATCGGGGCCTCAGGATGATTCATTCCTTTGACTACGCCATCATGTGGACAAAAATATATAACGTGCTTGGTGCATGCAATAAAATGGTGGGATATATATCATGCTTCAAAAACAAAAATATATTTAAAAAATGTTTTACCATAAATTATTCTATATTACTTTGTCTATGTTTACACTTAGACAACAAACAAAAATATAAAATGGGATAACATAAAATCCTTATTCCTTTCTATTTAAAAACAATAGATTTTCCAAAATTTTTGGATTCAGGAGGCTTATTCATTTTACAAAAAATTTTCACCTGCTTAAAAACTCTTCTACATGTTACTGATAAAACAGGGATATATTGATATAAAATAACAAGTTTATATAAAATTTGGACACATATATTTCTGTGATCCCAAGATTAAAGGGGACTTCCAACTACAGACAAAAATATAAATTTTATATGTTGTCTCCTTTTATCTCATTTTATCATTAAAATCTTTTAAAATAATACCACAATTACAGTGCATTACCTTCTAAGGTGAGATCTGCTCAAAGTGCACCTAACCAAAAAAATCTCTTTCTTGCTAGTTCCATCACAAAAACTCGAATCAAATGCAAAAACAAAAAAAGATATATCACAATAAGGGACCCAAAAAAGATTAGTGGGGAATCCATAGCAAACCTAGCTAATCCTTCCCTGAGTCAATCACGTGATACACCTGCTTCATGGGGCTTCAAACGTCACCACGTACGTCATCAATACACTCATTGACACGCCATTTAACCCACTCATAAACCCCCCATCCATCTTCAGGGATTCATCCAAAAAAAAAACACATCAATAGTGCCAGGGTCATAACTCTTATCAAATCCCAACCAATCAAACCCTATAACTATATCCCCCTTACAAAGGGTCTTCCTAAATGCGTGACCTTCTAAGATCTGCATAACAAAATCAGGGATCATTCTCAATCCTACCATTGGTCAATTTTATCAAAATCACCCTTTGGGGCATTATATAATTCATCGATATAAAAATACGTTGAGCCTACATCTGTGCCCAGACCACTTTTAACACATTTATTCCCATAGATTTATTAAAGATTATTTCAATATCTCTATTCCTTGTTCCCATATCCATAAAAAAATCATTTAGCCATACTTCATGTTTCACTACTATTTCCTTTTGATCTAATACCTTTCATCAGGGACTCAGGATTCAACTTACATCACCCCTTAGCCTTATCTCAAAAATTATAATTCTCTTCCCCTCATCTGCATAACAAAACATATGATAGGTCTCAAAACAATATTTCATCATATTCCAATCACCATGACTACTATTATACGACTGGGCCTTTTCTAACATTAACTTACATCCTGATAGTCACGTTATTACTAATTTTTCTATAATATTAACACAAGCTTTTCAAGTTTTACAAGCCCAAATAGCTTAAAAAAATTCAGGTGTCCTACCTGACGATGGAATAGGAATACCTGGCAGGTAATCAGTGGTCCTGTTGGTCCCTGGCTCCTCGCACCGAAAGGTTATACAGTTCCAACATGGTTCTCATGCCGGGCGAAATTCGATACAAGTGTAATTCCGTGGGGCCGCGGGGTAGGTGAAGTCAGGGGCACCATAGTCTGTCTTCACCCAATATCCACCTGTTGCATCCGGCAGTCCTGCACAATATTCGCTGAGGTACCAAGCAGGTTCCTCCTTCCCGATCTGGACCCAGTTCTTTCTGATCATTCTTTGTTCTTGCTTCTCCAGACATAACAAAGTAATATTGACTGTAAAGTCGCTTGTTGTGTTATCAACTCGTAGAATCACTGGATGTACACACTTGCTTTTTGATTTTGCAGGATATGTAGTACTTCTTCTCAAAACCTCTAGGGTTTCATTATAATCTGTATTGTTGAAGGTGCGAAGATAGGAATTTATTACTGCTATCTTCTCCCTTCTCCATCCCACCTCACAGGGTTTTTCCTCGCCAGCACCGCAGGCTTCCTTCTCCCTTCTCCGTTCTTCATAAACATGCTTCACTTCCTGTTAGGATTATTATGTATATATTATTCCATATTTTCTCTTTTATTGCAGAGTTAATTTTAAAGCATGTACTCAGTATTTCACTATCAGTTTGGGTTGCTGTATGTGTATTCAACCTAAGGACGTCTGGAATGCGGGAATGAAGAACTTCACACCAGGACAGGAGACAGCATTCAAGGATTAGTGATCAAAGGATGTCTTCTGTGTTAATGACTATTGTATTTGTGATGCCACAACGCTGCTATTTCTCCGCCTCTTTTTGTGACCATTTGTTAGCGAACTCTATGAAAAGACAAGAAATGTGAATGTGTGTCAGAGTGGGCCAGAGGATTGTGACCAGCACACATCTCTTGCTCATCTCTCCTTGTACAAGTAAAGGCCTTGTTTTTTCTCATTTTAATGTCTGTCTCCTCATTTGTGCAGTTTAAAAATGTCATAGATGGTGTTTAAACCTGACATTTATTTGGTCCTTCGAAGAGCCAGAAGCCAAGATGCCTAAGGATTCCAGCGGGTGTGGTGGACTCCAGAAAGACCATGGCCATGGCACAGGCTCCCTAGAGTGAGCCTAAGATCCTTTTTGAGGACTGGAAATTCTACCCGCCAGCTGGGATCTACAGGCTGACGGCTTTCCGATGGAGAGAAGACATCTGGGTGAGAAAAAGTTTACTTTCCGGGGGAAAGTGTGAATAAATGTCGACGTAAAATCTGCGCGAAGGTACTGTCGCAGCCTGCACGAAGGTACTGTGTGGGAGGAAAAACCTTGTGAATACTAGTCAATGGCAAGTGAAGGGAACGGAGCCCAGTAACGTCCGTGTAAAGAGACGATGGCGGAGTCGTGTACGTACTTAAATTCCGTGTAATGCTGGAAAAGGCCTTGTGTGAGTGTGTGAAGTGAATGGAAGTATAGTGTCACTTGATACTTACTTCATTTTAAACAAACAGGATTGTAAGTGACAACTCATTGTGGAAGCAAAGGCAAGAATTCTCCGCCCTGTTGGGTAGAAGCTTGAGAATTACCACAGTGAGAAATTTCTTGTCACCCTGTTATTCGAACATATCAGTAGGAAACTCTAGGTTCGCGGACTGTACCAAATTCATATAAAATGGGGGAAAATAAACAGTAAAAGTGAGCTACAAGATGAACTATCCAGTAAGGATTGGAAGTTCATAGAAAAATTAGATCCATCTAAAATATAGCATTGAAATACGTGGATTACAAGATATACTTTTGCTGGCCAGCTTAATTTACAATAGTAAAAATAATAACAATAACTAGAGCTGCGAGCAGCTATAAAGGGCCCTCGCAGCCCGGGCCACGTTGGGGTCCTTGCACGTTGGGGTACTGGCACGTTGGGGTACTGGCATATTGGAAGCAAAATTTCTTTGAAAATGGCATAATAAACGTTTACATGTAGAATATTTTTTTTGCCAGTGTCTGTCAAGCTCAACGGATTTTGGTGATTGTTAAGACCTGCAAAAATCAGCGTCCTTATTTATTTTTAGGCAATGAGTTGCCCTGATTGGTATTTTTTTGTAAAAGTGTATATACACATCATCGCTCGTTGTACTCATTGCACAATGTTTACTTTTATTGTCCAAAGGGGCAATCAAAAATGAATAAAACAAAATGGAAACGTACATACGTTTGGATCGGTGTGAAGCCAGTGAACAATTTGAGTGGTGGAAACTAAAAGAATATTCATAAATGACTTAGTTATCACACTTAGAATGAGTGTACATTTTTTGTACAAAATACCGTATGTGGGGTATTTTTTTTATTTTTTTATATAAGCCTCAAGGGCTAGGTGGCGCTGTATTTATAACTGAATGTTGTCATAGAGATACCTTCAGGCCTTGATTATAAGCATACATGTCAAGTGTGGGATTTTTTTTGGAGCATGTACCGTGGAGTTATTAAGCATATCCTTCATTCACGATATTGCTTTTAATGTCCATAGAGGCTATCAAAAATAAATAAAAATATATATATGTTTGGATAAGTCTGATGCCAGTGAACATTTTGAGTGGTGGAAACTAAAAGAATATTCATAAATGACTTAGTTATCACACTTAGAATGAGTTTACATTTTTTGTACAAAATACCGTATGTGGGGTATTTTTTTTTCATGCCTCAAGGGCTAGGTGGCGCTGCATATATAACTGAATGTTGTCATAGAGATAAATTCAGGCCTTGACGATAAACATACATGTCAAGTTTGGGATATTTTGGAGCATGTACCGGGGAGTTATCAAGCATATCCTTTTTCATTGCGAAACACAAATTTCAATGCCCCGCCCTCATCATATAGTATTTCGAAAAGTCAAAATTTTTTCCCCTGTCGTTGGCTCAGGTCTTGACATGGTCCAGGCCAAGTCTTAACTCAGTCGGATGAAACGTGTAGGAGAGGTGGGCAAAAGTCTGCCCCCTGTGAATGTGCAAAAATCGTCAAAAATGGGACATTCAAAAATTCGTAGCTCACTTCCTGTTCATTTTAGCATATGGGTACAAGAGACTTTTTTGTAGGTCTTGGGCTCCCTCATACACCTAAAAATATTCGTCGTTCTTGCTTAAACGTACAACCGGGGCTGCTTCGTTAAAAATTTCAAGGGGGCGCTATTGAGTCATTTTTGTAAAAATAGCACAATCAACAATAAAATATTGCTCATTTTACCAGGCCAGATGTGTGTGCCAAGTTTCAGGAGTTTCTGTGCATGTTTAGACCCTCAAAACTGGCGTTGTTTTCTTGGCGAACAGCGCTTAGCCACGCCCACAGCAAATCGCGAAAACTCACAAACTTCGTGTTGTGACATCATGAAGGCCGAAACCCTCATCTGAGCAAATATGAGGTAGGTCCAGTTAACGTGTTTGGAGAAAAACGTAGAAGAAAATTCGTAAGAAAAAAAATTGCCACTAGGTGGCGCTATCAGTTAGATGAAATGTAAGTTAGTAGATGTCTTTAGAGCTGGACTCTCATCAAATGTGTGAAATTTTGAGAAGATAGGATCATCTCGGTCAAGTTAATGCAGCTTTTATTGTCATGAAAAATCTTCAGATTTTGCGTCACCGTAGCGGCCACGCCTTTTGGTGAAAAGTTACAATATTCGGTGTGGGGCATGATCAACATCTTAAGGCTTTTCTGACCAATTTTCAACTGGATCCCTTCAACGAGCTCAGCACAGTAGCTAAAAACGTAAAGTATGACATTTATTGTTACCACTAGGTGGCGCTATATGTATAACTGAATTTTGTCATATAGATGTTTTCAGGCCGTGACTATTACGTTGCCTGAGAAGTTTGAGATTTTTTGGAGCTTGTACATGGGAGTTATTCAGCATTTGGTCTTTCTGGACAAATGAAATTTTAAAGGCAATATTTGATGCCCCGCCCCCGTCATATAGTATTTCGAAAAGGCAAGACTTTTTGCCCAGCTGTTCTCTTAGGTCTTGAGATGATAAATGCCAATTTTGAAGTCAACTGGATGAAAAATGTTTGCAAAGGGGGAAAAAGCATGACCACAGTGAATGTGCCAAAATAGGCCAAAATTGGACATTAAAAAATTCATAGCTCATTTCCTGTACATTTTAGCTACATGGTCCCAATAGACTTTTTTGTGCGTCTCGGGGTGCTACACGTGCCTGCCAATTTTCGTTGCTCTAGCTCAAACGTGCCGGGCTTGGTTTTTATTTTTCTATGCTAGGGGGCGCTATAGAGTCGCGTTGTTATAACGACTTCATAATATCAAATTTTTCGCCGGACCTGAGGAGTGTGCAAAGTTCGATGAGTTTTCGTGAATATTTAGGTACCCAAAATCGCGATTGTTTGCGGAGAATAAATAATAATAATAATAATAATAATAATAATAATAACTAGAGCTGCGAGCAGCTATAAAGGGCCCTCGCAGCCCGGGCCACGTTGGGGTCCTTGCACGTTGGGGTACTTGCACGTTGGGGTACTGGCACGTTGGGGTACTGGCATATTGGAAGCAAAATTTCTTTGAAAATGGCATAATAAACGTTTACATGTAGAATATTTTTTTTTCCAGTGTCTGTCAAGCTCAACGGATTTTGGTGATTGTTAAGACCTGCAAAAATCAGCGTCCTTATTTATTTTTAGGCAATGAGTTGCCCTGATTGGTATTTTTTTGTAAAAGTGTATATACACATCATCGCTCGTTGTACTCATTGCACAATGTTTACTTTTATTGTCCAAAGGGGCAATCAAAAATGAATAAAACAAAATGGAAACGTACATACGTTTGGATCGGTGTGAAGCCAGTGAACAATTTGAGTGGTGGAAACTAAAAGAATATTCATAAATGACTTAGTTATCACACTTAGAATGAGTGTACATTTTTTGTACAAAATACCGTATGTGGGGTATTTTTTTAATTTTTTTTATATAAGCCTCAACGGCTAGGTGGCGCTGTATTTATAACTGAATGTTGTCATAGAGATACCTTCAGGCCTTGATTATAAGCATACATGTCAAGTGTGGGATTTTTTGGAGCATGTATCGGGGAGTTATTAAGCATATCCTTTTTCAGTGCGAAACACAAATTTTGATGCCCCGCCCTCATCATATAGTATTTTCAAAAGTCAAGATTTTTCCGTCTGTTGTTGGCTCAGGTCTTGGCATGGTCCAGGTCAAGTCATAAGTCAGTCGGATAAAACGTGTAGGAGAAGTGGGCAAAAGTATGTCCTCTGAAAATGTGCAAAAATCGTAAAAAATGGGACATTCAAAAATTCGTAGCTCACTTCCTGTTCATTTTAGCATATGGGTCCAAGAGACTTTTTTGTAGGTCTTTGGCTCCCTCATACACGTAAAAATTTTCGTAGATCTTGCTTAAACGTACAATCGGGGCTGCTTCGTTAAAAATTTCTAGGGGGCGCTATTGAGTCATTTTTGTAAAAATAGCACAATCAACAATAAAATATTGTTCATTTTACCAGGCCAGATGTGTGTGCCAAGTTTCATGAGTTTCTGCGCATGTTTAGACCCTCAAAACTGGCATTGTTTTCTTGGCGAACAGTGCTTAGCCACGCCCACAGCGATTCGCGAAAACTCACAAACTTCGTGTTGTGACATCATGAAGGCCGAAACCCTCATCTGAGCAAATATGAGGTTGGTCCAGTTAACGTGTTTGGAGAAAAAATGTACAAGAAAATTCGTAAGAAAAAAAATTGCCACTAGGTGGCGCTATCAGTAAGATGAAATATAAGTTCGTAGATGTCTTTAGGGCTGGACTCTCATCAAATGTGTGAAATTTTGAGAAGATAGGATCATCTCGGTCAAGATCATGCAGCTTTTATTGTCACGAAAAATTACCAGACTTTGCGGCATCGTAGAGGCCACGCCCTTTGGCGAAAAGTTACAATATTCGGTGTGGGGCATGATCAACATCTTAAGGCTTGTCTGACCAATTTTCAACTGGATCCCTTCAAAGAGCTTGGCACAGTAGCTAAAAACGTAAAGTATGACATTTATTGTCACCACTAGGTGGCGCTATATATATAACAGAATTGTATCATATAGATGTTTTCAGGCCGTGACTATTAAGTTGCATGAGAAGTTTGAGATTTTTTGGAGCTTGTTCATGGGAGTTATTCAGCATTTTGTCATGGTGGACAAATTAAATTTTAAAGGCAATATTTGATGCCCCGCCCCCGTCATATAGTATTCCAAAAAGTCAAGATATTTTGCCCAGTTGTTGTCTCGGGTCTTGAGATGACACATGGCAAGTTTGAAGTCAACTGGCTGAAAAATATTTGCAAAGGGGGAAAAAGTATGACCACAGTGAATGGGCCAAAATGGGCCAAAATTGGACATTCAAAAATTCATAGCTCACTTCCTGTACATTTTAGGAAATGGCTTCCACTGACTTTTTTGTGCGTCTCGGGGTGCTACACGTGCCTGGCAATTTTCGTAGCTCTAGGTCAAACGGGCCGGGATTGGTTTTTATTTTTCTACGCTAGGGGGCGCTATAGAGTCGCATTGTTATGGCAACTACATAATATCAAATTTTTCGCCGGGCCCGAAGAGACTGCAAAGTTTGGTGAGTTTTCGTAAATGTTTAGGCCCTCAAAAATGCGATCGTTTACGGAGAAGAAGAAGAAGAAGAATTCTTACAAAAACAAGAGGGACCTCGCAGCGGTCGCTGCTCGGGCCCTAATAATAATTCGAACGAAAAACAATAGGGACCTCGCAGCAGTCGCTGCTCGGGCCCTAACTAGAGCTGCGAGCAGCTATAAAGGGCCCTCGCAGCCCAGGCCACGTTGGAGTCCTTGCACGTTGGGGTACTTGCACGTTAGTGTACTGGCACGTTGGGGTACTGGCATATTGGAAGCAAAATTTCTTTGAAAATGGCATAATAAACGTTTACATGTAGAATATTTTTTTTGCCAGTGTGTGTCAAGCTCAACGGGTTTTGGGGATTGTTAAGACCTGCAAAAATCTGCGTCCTTTTTTATTTTTAGGCAATGAGTTGCCCTGATTGGTATTTTTTGTAAAAGTGTATATATACATCATCGCTCGTTGTACTCATTGCACAATGTTACTTTTATTGTCCAAAGGGGCAATCAAAAATGAATAAACAAAATGGAAACGTACATACGTTTGGATCGGTGTGAAGCCAGAGAACAATTTGAGTGGTGGAAACTAAAAGAATATTCATAAATGACTTAGTCATCACACTTAGAATGAGTTTACATTTTTTGTACAAAATACCGTATGTGGGTTTTTTTTTTTATATAAGCCTCAAGGGCTAGGTGGCGCTGTATTTATAACTGAATGTTGTCATCGAGATACCTTCAGGCCTTGATTATAAGCATACATGTCAAGTGTGGGATTTTTTTTGGAGCATGTACCGTGGAGTTATTAAGCATATCCTTCATTCACGATATTGCTTTTAATGTCCACAGAGGCTATCAAAAATAAATAAAAATATATATATGTTTGGATAAGTCTGATGCCAGTGAACATTTTGAGTGGTGGAAACTAAAAGAATATTCATAAATGACTTAGTTATCACACTTAGAATGAGTTTACATTTTTTGTACAAAATACCGTATGTGGGGTATTTTTTTTTTTATGCCTCAAGGGCTAGGTGGCGCTGCATATATAACTGAATGTTGTCATAGAGATAGCTTCAGGCCTTGACGATAAACATGCATGTCAAGTTTGGGATTTTTTGGAGCATGTACCGGGGAGTTATTAAGCATATCCTTTTTCAGTGCGAAACACAAATTTTGATGCCCCGCCTTCATCATATAGTATTTCGAAAGGTCAAGATTTTTCCCCCTGTCGTTGGCTCAGGTCTTGACATGGTCCAGGTCAAGTCTTAACTCAGTCAGATGAAACGTGTAGGAGAAGTGGGCAAAAGTCTGCCCCCTGTGAATGTGCAAAAATAGTCAAAAATGGGACATTCAAAAATTCGTAGCTCACTTCCTGTTCATTTTAGCATATGGGTCCAAGAGACTTTTTTGTAGGTCTTGGGCTCCCTCATACACCTAAAAATATTCGTCGTTCTTGCTTAAACGTACAACCGGGGCTGCTTCGTTAAAAACTTCTCGGGGGCGCTATTGAGTCATTTTTGTAAAAATAGCACAATCAACAATAAAATATTGCTCATTTTACCAGGCCAGATGTGTGTGCCAAGTTTCATGAGTTTCTGTGCACGTTTAGACCCTCAAAACTGGCGTTGTTTTCTTGGCGAACAGCGCTTAGCCACACCCACAGCAATTCGCGAAAACTCACAAACTTCGTGTTGTGACATCATGAAGGCCGAAACCCTCATCTGAGCAAATATGAGGTAGGTCCAGTTAACGTGTTTGGAGAAAAACGTAGAAGAAAACTCGTAAGAAAAAAAATTGCCACTAGGTGGCGCTATCAGTTAGATGAAATATAAGTCAGTAGATGTCTTTCGGGCTGGACTCTCATCAAATGTGTGAAATTTTGAGAAGATAGGATCATCTCGGTCAAGTTAATGCAGCTTTTATTTTCACGAAAAATCTTCAGACTTTGCGTCACCGTAGCGGCCACGCCCTTTGGCGAAAAGTTACAATATTCGGTGTGAGGCATGATCAACATCTTAAGGCTTTTCTGACCAATTTTCAAATGGATCCCTTCAACAAGCTCAGCACAGTAGCTAAAAACGTAAAGTATGACATTTATTGTAACCACTAGGTGGCGCTATATGTATAACTGAATTTTATCATATAGATGTTTTCAGGCCGTGACTATTACGTTGCCTGAGAAGTTTGAGATTTTTTGGAGCTTGAACATGGGAGTTATTAAGCATTTGCTCTTTCTGGACAAATGAAATTTTAAAGGCAATATTTGATGCCCCGCCCCCGTCATATAGTATTTCAAAAAGGCAAGATGTTTTGCCCAGTTTTTCTCTCAGGTCTTGAGATGATAAATGCCAAGTTTGAAGTCAATTGGATGAAAAATGTTTGCAAAGGGGGAAAAAGCATGACCACAGTGAATGTGCCAAAATAGGCCAAAATTGGACATAAAAAAATTCATAGCTCACTTCCTGTACATTTTAGCTACATGGTCCCAATAGACCTTTTTGTGCGTCTCGGGGTGCTACACGTGCCTGCCAATTTTTGTTGCTCTAGCTCAAACGTGCCGGGCTTGGTTTTTATTTTTCTACGCTAGGGGGCGCTATCGAGTCGCATTGTTATGACGACTTAATAATATCAAATTTTTCGCCGGGCCTGAGGAGTGTGCAAAGTTCGGTGAGTTTTCGTGAATGTTTAGGTACCCAAAATCGCGATCGTTTGCGGAGAATAAAGAATAATAATAACTAGAGCTGCGAGCAGCTATAAAGGGCCCTCGCAGCCCGGGCCACGTTGGGGTCCTTGCACGTTGGGGTACTTGCACGTTGGGGTACTGGCACATTGGGGTACTGGCATATTGGAAGCAAAATTTCTTTGAAAATGGCATAATAAACGTTTACATGTAGAATATTTTTTTGCCAGTGTGTGTATCAAGCTCAACGGGTTTTGGTGATTGTTAAGACCTGCAAAAATCAGCGTCCTTTTTTATTTTTAGGCAATGAGTTGCCCTGATTGGTATTTTTTTGTAAAAGTGTATATACACATCATCGCTCGTTGTACTCATTGCACAATGTTACTTTTATTGTCCAAAGGGGCAATCAAAAATGAATAAAACAAAATGGAAACGTACATACGTTTGGATCGGTGTGAAGCTAGTGAACAATTTGAGTGGTGGAAACTAAAAGAATATTCATAAATGACTTAGTTATCACACTTAGAATAAGTGTACATTTTTTGTACAAAATACCGTATGTGGGGTATTTTTTTTTTTTTTTTATATAAGCCTCAAGGGCTAGGTGGCGCTGTATTTATAACTGAATGTTGTCATAGAGATAACTTCAGGCCTTGACGATAAACATACATGTCAAGTTTGGGATTTTTTGGAGCATGTACCGGGGAGTTATCAAGCATATCCTTTTTCATTGTGAAACACAAATTTTGATGCCCCGCCCTCATCATATAGTATTTCGAAAAGTCAAGATTTTTCCCCCTGTCGTTGGCTCAGGTCTTGACATGGTCCAGGCCAAGTCTTAACTCAGTCGGATGAAACGTGTAGGAGAAGTGGGCAAAAGTCTGCCCCCTGTGAATGTGCAAAAATCGTCAAAAATGGGACATTCAAAAATTCGTAGCTCACTTCCTGTTCATTTTAGCACATGGGTCCAAGAGACTTTTTTGTAGGTCTTGGGCTCCCTCATACACCTAAAAATATTCGTCGTTCTTGCTTAAACGTACAACCGGGGCTGCTTCGTTAAAAACTTCTAGGGGGCGCTATTGAGTCATTTTTGTAAAAATAGCACAATCAATGATAAAATATTGCTCATTTTACCAGGCCAGATGTGTGTGCCAAGTTTCATGAGTTTCTGTGCATGTTTAGACCCTCAAAACTGGCGTTGTTTGCGTGGCGAACAACGCTTAGCCACACCCACAGCAATTCGCGAAAACTCACAAACTTCGTGTTGTGACATCATGAAGGCCGAAACCCTCATCTGAGTAAATATGAGGTAGGTCCAGTTAACGTGTTTGGAGAAAAACGTAGAAGAAAATTCGTAAGAAAAAAAATTGCCACTAGGTGGCGCTATCAGTTAGATGAAATATAAGTCAGTAGATGTCTTTCGGGCTGGACTCTCATCAAATGTGTGAAATTTTGAGAAGATAGGATCATCTCGGTCAAGTTAATGCAGCTTTTATTTTCACGAAAAATCTTCAGACTTTGCGTCACCGTAGCGGCCACGCCCTTTGGCGAAAAGTTACAATATTCGGTGTGAGGCATGATCAACATCTTAAGGCTTTTCTGACCAATTTTCAAATGGATCCCTTCAACAAGCTCAGCACAGTAGCTAAAAACGTAAAGTATGACATTTATTGTAACCACTAGGTGGCGCTATATGTATAACTGAATTTTATCATATAGATGTTTTCAGGCCGTGACTATTACGTTGCCTGAGAAGTTTGAGATTTTTTGGAGCTTGAACATGGGAGTTATTAAGCATTTGCTCTTTCTGGACAAATGAAATTTTAAAGGCAATATTTGATGCCCCGCCCCCGTCATATAGTATTTCAAAAAGGCAAGATGTTTTGCCCAGTTTTTCTCTCAGGTCTTGAGATGATAAATGCCAAGTTTGAAGTCAATTGGATGAAAAATGTTTGCAAAGGGGGAAAAAGCATGACCACAGTGAATGTGCCAAAATAGGCCAAAATTGGACATAAAAAAATTCATAGCTCACTTCCTGTACATTTTAGCTACATGGTCCCAATAGACCTTTTTGTGCGTCTCGGGGTGCTACACGTGCCTGCCAATTTTTGTTGCTCTAGCTCAAACGTGCCGGGCTTGGTTTTTATTTTTCTACGCTAGGGGGCGCTATCGAGTCGCATTGTTATGACGACTTAATAATATCAAATTTTTCGCCGGGCCTGAGGAGTGTGCAAAGTTCGGTGAGTTTTCGTGAATGTTTAGGTACCCAAAATCGCGATCGTTTGCGGAGAATAAAGAATAATAATAACTAGAGCTGCGAGCAGCTATAAAGGGCCCTCGCAGCCCGGGCCACGTTGGGGTCCTTGCACGTTGGGGTACTTGCACGTTGGGGTACTGGCACATTGGGGTACTGGCATATTGGAAGCAAAATTTCTTTGAAAATGGCATAATAAACGTTTACATGTAGAATATTTTTTTGCCAGTGTGTGTATCAAGCTCAACGGGTTTTGGTGATTGTTAAGACCTGCAAAAATCAGCGTCCTTTTTTATTTTTAGGCAATGAGTTGCCCTGATTGGTATTTTTTTGTAAAAGTGTATATACACATCATCGCTCGTTGTACTCATTGCACAATGTTACTTTTATTGTCCAAAGGGGCAATCAAAAATGAATAAAACAAAATGGAAACGTACATACGTTTGGATCGGTGTGAAGCTAGTGAACAATTTGAGTGGTGGAAACTAAAAGAATATTCATAAATGACTTAGTTATCACACTTAGAATAAGTGTACATTTTTTGTACAAAATACCGTATGTGGGGTATTTTTTATTTTTTTTTATATAAGCCTCAAGGGCTAGGTGGCGCTGTATTTATAACTGAATGTTGTCATAGAGATAACTTCAGGCCTTGACGATAAACATACATGTCAAGTTTGGGATTTTTTGGAGCATGTACCGGGGAGTTATCAAGCATATCCTTTTTCATTGTGAAACACAAATTTTGATGCCCCGCCCTCATCATATAGTATTTCGAAAAGTCAAGATTTTTCCCCCTGTCGTTGGCTCAGGTCTTGACATGGTCCAGGCCAAGTCTTAACTCAGTCGGATGAAACGTGTAGGAGAAGTGGGCAAAAGTCTGCCCCCTGTGAATGTGCAAAAATCGTCAAAAATGGGACATTCAAAAATTCGTAGCTCACTTCCTGTTCATTTTAGCACATGGGTCCAAGAGACTTTTTTGTAGGTCTTGGGCTCCCTCATACACCTAAAAATATTCGTCGTTCTTGCTTAAACGTACAACCGGGGCTGCTTCGTTAAAAACTTCTAGGGGGCGCTATTGAGTCATTTTTGTAAAAATAGCACAATCAATGATAAAATATTGCTCATTTTACCAGGCCAGATGTGTGTGCCAAGTTTCATGAGTTTCTGTGCATGTTTAGACCCTCAAAACTGGCGTTGTTTGCGTGGCGAACAACGCTTAGCCACACCCACAGCAATTCGCGAAAACTCACAAACTTCGTGTTGTGACATCATGAAGGCCGAAACCCTCATCTGAGTAAATATGAGGTAGGTCCAGTTAACGTGTTCGGAGAAAAACGTAGAAGAAAATTCGTAAGAAAAAAAATTGCCACTAGGTGGCGCTATCAGTTAGATGAAATATAAGTCAGTAGATGTCTTTAGGGCTGGACTCTCATCAAATGTGTGAAATTTTGAGAAGATAGGATCATCTCGGTCAAGTTAATGCAGCTTTTATTTTCACGAAAAATCTTCAGACTTTGCGTCACCGTAGCGGCCACGCCCTTTGGCGAAAAGTTACAATATTCGGTGTGGGGCATGATCAACATCTTAAGGCTTTTCTGACCAATTTTCAAATGGATCCCTTCAACAAGCTCAGCACAGTAGCTAAAAACGTAAAGTATGACATTTATTGTAACCACTAGGTGGCGCTATATGTATAACTGAATTTTATCATATAGATGTTTTCAGGCCGTGACTATTACGTTGCCTGAGAAGTTTGAGATTTTTTGGAGCTTGAACATGGGAGTTATTAAGCATTTGCTCTTTCTGGACAAATGAAATTTTAAAGGCAATATTTGATGCCCCGCCCCCGTCATATAGTATTTCAAAAAGGCAAGATGTTTTGCCCAGTTGTTCTCTCAGGTCTTGAGATGATAAATGCCAAGTTTGAAGTCAATTAGATGAAAAATGTTTGCAAAGGGGGAAAAAGCATGACCACAGTGAATGTGCCAAAATAGGCCAAAATTGGACATAAAAAAATTCATAGCTCACTTCCTGTACATTTTAGCTACATGGTCCCAATAGACTTTTTTGTGCGTCTCGGGGTGCTACACGTGCCTGCCAATTTTTGTTGCTCTTGCTCAAACGTGCCGGGCTTGGTTTTTATTTTTCTACGCTAGGGGGCGCTATCGAGTCGCATTGTTATGACGACTTAATAATATCAAATTTTTCGCTGGGCCTGAGGAGTGTGCAAAGTTCGGTGAGTTTTCGTGAATGTTTAGGTACCCAAAATCGCGATCGTTTGCGGAGAATAAAGAATAATAATAATAATAATAATAATAATAATAATAATAATAATAATAACTAGAGCTGCGAGCAGCTATAAAGGGCCCTCGCAGCCCGGGCTACGTTGGGGTCCTTGCACGTTGGGGTACTTGCACGTTGGGGTACTGGCACATTGGGGTACTGGCATATTGGAAGCAAAATTTCTTTGAAAATGGCATAATAAACGTTTACATGTAGAATATTTTTTTGCCAGTGTGTGTATCAAGCTCAACGGGTTTTGGTGATTGTTAAGACCTGCAAAAATCAGCGTCCTTTTTTATTTTTAGGCAATGAGTTGCCCTGATTGGTATTTTTTTGTAAAAGTGAATATACACATCATCGCTCGTTGTACTCATTGCACAATGTTACTTTTATTGTCCAAAGGGGCAATAAAAAATGAATAAAACAAAATGGAAACGTACATACGTTTGGATTGGTGTGAAGCTAGTGAACAATTTGAGTGGTGGAAACTAAAAGAATATTCATAAATGACTTAGTTATCACACTTAGAATGAGTGTACATTTTTTGTACAAAATACCGTATGTGGGTTTTTTTTTTTTATATAAGCCTCAAGGGCTAGGTGGCGCTGTATTTATAACTGAATGTTGTCATAGAGATAACTTCAGGCCTTGACAATAAACATACATGTCAAGTTTGGGATTTTTTGGAGCATGTACCGGAGAGTTATCAAGCATATCCTTTTTCATTGTGAAACACAAATTTTGATGCCCCGCCCTCATCATATAGTATTTCGAAAAGTCAAAATTTTTCCCCCTGTCGTTGGCTCAGGTCTTGACATGGTCCAGGCCAAGTCTTAACTCAGTCGGATGAAACGTGTAGGAGAAGTGGGCAAAAGTCTGCCCCCTGTGAATGTGCAAAAATCGTCAAAAATGGGACATTCAAAAATTCGTAGCTCACTTCCTGTTCATTTTAGCATATAGGTCCAAGAGACTTTTTTGTAGGTCTTGGGCTCCCTCATACACCTAAAAATATTCGTCGTTCTTGCTTAAACGTACAACTGGGGCTGCTTCGTTAAAAACTTCTAGGGGGCGCTATTGAGTCATTTTTGTAAAAATAGCACAATCAACAATAAAATATTGCTCATTTTACCAGGCCAGATGTGTGTGCCAAGTTTCATGAGTTTCTGTGCATGTTTAGACCCTCAAAACTGGCGTTGTTTTCTTGGCGAACAGCGCTTAGCCACACCCACAGCAATTCGCGAAAACTCACAAACTTCGTGTTGTGACATCATGAAGGCCGAAACCCTCATCTGAGCAAATATGAGGTAGGTCCAGTTAACGTGTTTGGAGAAAAACGTAGAAGAAAATTCGTAAGAAAAAAAATTGCCACTAGGTGGCGCTATCAGTTAGATGAAATATAAGTCAGTAGATGTCTTTAGGGCTGGACTCTCATCAAATGTGTGAAATTTTGAGAAGATAGGATCATCTCGGTCAAGTTAATGCAGCTTATATTTTCACGAAAAATCTTCAGACTTTGCGTCACCGTAGCGGCCACGCCCTTTGGCGAAAAGTTACAATATTCGGTGTGGGGCATGATCAACATCTTAAGGCTTTTCTGACCAATTTTCAAATGGATCCCTTCAACAAGCTCAGCACAGTAGCTAAAAACGTAAAGTATGACATTTATTGTAACCACTAGGTGGCGCTATATGTATAACTGAATTTTATCATATAGATGTTTTCAGGCCGTGACTATTACGTTGCCTGAGAAGTTTGAGATTTTTTGGAGCTTGAACATGGGAGTTATTAAGCATTTGCTCTTTCTGGACAAATGAAATTTTAAAGGCAATATTTGATGCCCCGCCCCCGTCATATAGTATTTCAAAAAGGCAAGATGTTTTGCCCAGTTGTTCTCTCAGATCTTGAGATGATAAATGCCAAGTTTGAAGTCAATTGGATGAAAAATGTTTGCAAAGGGGGAAAAAGCATGACCACAGTGAATGTGCCAAAATAGGCCAAAATTGGACATAAAAAAATTCATAGCTCACTTCCTGTACATTTTAGCTACATGGTCCCAATAGACTTTTTTGTGCGTCTCGGGGTGCTACACGTGCCTGCCAATTTTTGTTGCTCTTGCTCAAACGTGCCGGGCTTGGTTTTTATTTTTCTACGCTAGGGGGCGCTATCGAGTCGCATTGTTATGACGACTTAATAATATCAAATTTTTCGCCGGGCCTGAGGAGTGTGCAAAGTTCGGTGAGTTTTCGTGAATGTTTAGGTACCCAAAATCGCGATCGTTTGCGGAGAATAAAGAAGAAGAAGAAGAAGAAGAAGAATAACTAGAGCTGCGAGCAGCTATAAAGGGCCCTCGCAGCCCGGGCCACGTTGGGGTCCTTGCACGTTGGGGTACTTGCACGTTGGGGTACTGGCACGTTGGGGTACTGGCATATTGGAAGCAAAATTTCTTTGAAAATGGCATAATAAACGTTTACATGTAGAATATTTTTTTGCCAGTGTGTGTGTCAAGCTCAACGGGTTTTGGTGATTGTTAAGACCTGCAAAAATCAGCGTCCTTTTTTATTTTTAGGCAATGAGTTGCCCTGATTGGTATTTTTTTGTAAAAGTGTATATACACATCATCGCTCGTTGTACTCATTGCACAATGTTACTTTTATTGTCCAAAGGGGCAATCAAAAATGAATAAAACAAAATGGAAACGTACATACGTTTGGATCGGTGTGAAGCCAGTGAACAATTTGAGTGGTGGAAACTAAAAGAATATTCATAAATGACTTAGTTATCACACTTAGAATGAGTGTACATTTTTTGTACAAAATACCGTATGTGGGGTATTTTTTTTATTTTTTATATAAGCCTCAAGGGCTAGGTGGCGCTGTATTTATAACTGAATGTTGTCATAGAGATACCTTCAGGCCTTGATTATAAGCATACATGTCAAGTGTGGGATTTTTTTTGTGGAGCATGTACCGTGGAGTTATTAAGCATATCCTTCATTCACGATATTGCTTTTAATGTCCATAGAGGCTATCAAAAATAAATAAAAATATATATATGTTTGGATAAGTCTGATGACAGTGAACATTTTGAGTGGTGGAAACTAAAAAAATATTCATAAATTACTTAGTTATCACACTTAGAATGAGTGTACATTTTTTGTACAAAATACCGTATGTGGGGTATTTTTTTTTCATGCCTCAAGGGCTAGGTGGCGCTGCATATATAACTGAATGTTGTCATAGAGATAACTTCAGGCCTTGACGATAAACATACATGTCAAGTTTGGGATTTTTTGGAGCATGTACAGGGGAGTTATCAAGCATATCCTTTTTCATTGTGAAACACAAATTTTGATGCCCCGCCCTCATCATATAGTATTTCGAAAAGTCAAAATTTTTCCCCCTGTCGTTGGCTCAGGTCTTGACATGGTCCAGGCCAAGTCTTAACTCAGTCGGATGAAACGTGTAGGAGAAGTGGGCAAAAGTCTGCCCCCTGTGAATGTGCAAAAATCGTCAAAAATGGGACATTCAAAAATTCGTAGCTCACTTCCTGTTCATTTTAGCATATGGGTACAAGAGACGTTTTTGTAGGTCTTGGGCTCCCTCATACACCTAAAAATATTCGGCGTTTTTGCTTAAACGTACAACCGGGGCTGCTTCGTTAAAAATTTCGAGGGGGCGCTATTGAGTCATTTTTGTAAAAATAGCACAATCAACAATAAAATATTGCTCATTTTACCAGGCCAGATATGTGTGCCAAGTTTCAGGAGTTTCTGTGCATGTTTAGACCCTCAAAACTGGCGTTGTTTTCTTGGCGAACAGCGCTTAGCCACGCCTACAGCAATTCGCGAAAACTCACAAACTTCGTGTTGTGACATCATGAAGGCCGAAACCCTCCTCTGAGCAAATATGAGGTAGGTCCAGTTAACGTGTTTGGAGAAAAACGTAGAAGAAAATTCGTAAGAAAAAAAATTGCCACTAGGTGGCGCTATCAGTTAGATGAAATGTAAGTTAGTAGATGTCTTTAGAGCTGGACTCTCATCAAATGTGTGAAATTTTGAGAAGATAGGATCATCTCGGTCAAGTTAATGCAGCTTTTATTTTCACGAAAAATCTTCAGATTTTGCGTCACCGTAGCGGCCACGCCCTTTGATGAAAAGTTACAATATTCGGTGTGGGGCATGATCAACATCTTAAGGCTTTTCTGACCAATTTTCAAATGGATCCCTTCAACAAGCTCAGCACAGTAGCGAAAAACGTAAAGTATGACATTTATTGTAACCACTAGGTGGCGCTATATGTATAACTGAATTTTGTCATATAGATGTTTTCAGGCTGTGACTATTACGTTGCCTGAGAAGTTTGAGATTTTTTGGAGCTTGAACATGGGAGTTATTAAGCATTTGCTCTTTCTGGACAAATGAAATTTTAAAGGCAATATTTGATGCTCCGCCCCCGTCGTATAGTATTTCGAAAAGGCAAGATGTTTTGCCCAGCTGTTCTCTTAGGTCTTGAGATGATAAATGCCAAGTTTGAAGTCAATTGGATGAAAAATGTTTGCAAAGGGGGAAAAAGCATGACCACAGTGAATGTGCCAAAATAGGCCAAAATTGGACATTAAAAAATTCATAGCTCACTTCCTGTACATTTTAGCTACATGGTCCCAATAGACGTTTTTGTGCGTCTCGGGATGCTACACGTGCCTGCCAATTTTCGTTGCTCTAGCTCAAACGTGTCGGGCTTGGTTTTTATTTTTCTACGCTAGGGGGCGCTATAGAGCCGCGTTGTTATAACGACTTCATAATATCAAATTTTTCGCCGGACCTGAGGAGTGTGCAAAGTTTGGTGAGTTTTCGTGAATATTTAGGTACCCAAAATCGCGATTGTTTGCGGAGAATAAAGAAGAAGAAGAAGAAGAAGAAGAATAATAATAATAATAATAATAATAATTTTTACAAAAACAATAGGGACCTCGCAGCGGTCGCTGCTCGGGCCCTAATAATAATAATAATTTTTACAAAAACAATAGGGACCTCGCAGCGGTCGCTGCTCGGGCCCTAATAATAATAATAATTTTTACAAAAACAATAGGGACCTCGCAGCGGTCGCTGCTCGGGCCCTAATAATAATAATAATAATAATTTTTACAAAAACAATAGGGACCTCGCAGCGGTCGCTGCTTGGGCCCTAATAACTAGAGCTGCGAGCAGCTATAAAGGGCCCTCGCAGCCCGGGCCACGTTGGGGTACTTGCACGTTGGGGAACTTGCACATTGGGGTACTGGCACATTGGAAGCAGAATTTCTTTGAAAATGACATGATAAACATGTAGATTTTTATTTTTTTTGCCAGGTGTGATGAGTGTGTCAAGCTCAATGGGTTTTGGTGATTGTTAAGATCTGCAAAAATCAGCGTCTTTTTTTTAATTTTTAGGCAATGAGTTGCCCTGATTGGTATTTTTCGTAAAAGTATATATACACACATCATCGCTCGTACTCATTGCACAATGTTGCTTTTATTGTCCATAGAGGCGATCAAAAAAAAAAAAAAAAAAACTAAATAAAAAATATGTATGTTTGGATCGGTCTGATACCAGTGAACAGATTGAGTGGTGGAAAGTAAAAGAATATTCATAAATGACTTAGTTATCACACTTACAATGAGTTTACAATTTTTGCAAAAATACCGTAAGTGAGGCATGTTTTTTTTTATGCCTCAAGGACTCGGTGGCGCTGTATTTATAACTGAATTTTGTCATAGAGATACCTTCAGGCCTTGACTATAAATATACATTTCAAGTATGGGATTTTTTGGAGCATGTACCTGGGAGTTATTCAGCATAGCCTTCATTCACGATATTGCTTTTAATGTCCATAGAGGCTATCAAAAATACATAAAACTAAATAACAAAAATATGTGTGTTTGGTTAGGTCTGATGCCAGTGAATATTTTGAGTGGTGGAAAGTAAAAGAATATTCCTAAATGACTTAGTTATCACACATAGAATGAGTTTACATTTTTTGTACAAAATACCGTAAGTGGGGTATTTTTTTTTCATGCCTCAAGGGCTAGGTGGCGCTGCATATATAACTGAATGTTGTCATAGAGATACCTTCAGGCCTTGACAATAAACATACATGTCAAGTTTGGGATTTTTTGGAGCATGTATCGGGGAGTTATTAAGCATATCCTTTTTCAGTGCGAAACACAAATTTTGATGCCCCGCCCTCATCATATAGTATTTCCAAAAGTCAAGAATTTTCCGTCTGTTGTTGGCTCAGGTCTTGGCATGGTCCAGGTCAAGTCATAAGTCAGTCGGATAAAACGTGTAGGAGAAGTGGGCAAAAGTATGCCCCCTGAAAATGTGCAAAAATCGTCAAAAATGGGACATTCAAAAATTCGTAGCTCACTTCCTGTTCATTTTAGCATATGGGTCCAAGAGACTTTTTTGTAGGTCTTTGGCTCCCTCATACACCTAAAAATTTTCGTAGATCTTGCTTAAACGTACAATCGGGGCTGCTTCGTTAAAAATTTCTAGGGGGCGCTATTGAGTCATTTTTGTAAAAATAGGACAATACATGATAAAATATTGCTCATTTTGCCAGGCCAGATGTGTGTGCCAAGTTTCATGAGTTTCTGCGCATGTTTAGACCATCAAAACTGGCGTTGTTTTCTTGGCGAACAGTGCTTAGCCACGCCCACAGCGATTCGCGAAAACTCACAAACTTCGTGTTGTGACATCATGAAGGCCGAAACCCTCATCTGAGCAAATATGAGGTTGGTCCAGTTAACGTGTTTGGAGAAAAATGTACAAGAAAATTCGTAAGAAAAAAAATTGCCACTAGGTGGCGTTATCAGTAAGATGAAATATAAGTTCGTAGATGTCTTTAGGGCTGGACTCTCATCAAATGTGTGAAATTTTGAGAAGATAGGATCATCTCGGTCAAGTTCATGCAGCTTTTATTGTCACGAAAAATCTTCAGACTTTGCGGCACCGTAGCGGCCACGCCCTTTGGCGAAAAGTTACAATATTCGGTGTGGGGTATGATCAACATCTTAAGGATTTTCTGACCAACTTTCAACTGGATCCCTTCAACGAGCTCAGCGCAGTAGCTAAAAACGTAAAGTATGACATTTATTGTTACCACTAGGTGGTGCTATATGTATAACTGAATTTTATCATATAGATGTTTTCAGGCCGTGACTATTACGTTGCCTGAGAAGTTTGAGATTTTTTGGAGCTTGAACATGGGAGTTATTAAGCATTTGCTCTTTCTGGACAAATGAAATTTTAAAGACAATATTTGATGCCCCGCCCCCATCATATAGTATTTCTAAAAGGCAAGACTTTTTGCCCAGTTGTTCTCTCAGGTCTTGAGATGATAAATGCCAAGTTTGATATGAATTGGATGAAAAATGTTTGCAGAGGGGGAAAAAGCATGACCACAGTGAATGTGCCAAAATAGGCCAAAATTGGACATAAAAAAATTCATAGCTCATTTCCTGTACATTTTAGCTACATGGTCCCAATAGACTTTTTTGTGCGTCTCGGGGTGCGACACGTGCCTGCCAATTTTCGTTGCTCTAGCTCAAATGTGCCAGGCTTGGTTGTTATTTTTCTACGCTAGGGGGCGCTATAGAGTCGCGTTGTTATGACGACTTCATAATATAAAATTTTTCGCCGGGCCTGAGGAGTGTGCAAAGTTTGGTGAGTTTTCGTGAATGTTTAGCTCCTCAAAAATGCGATCGTTTACGGAGAAGAAGAAGAAGAAGAATAATAACTAGAGCTGCGAGCAGCTATAAAGGGCCCTCGCAGCCCGGGCCACGTTGGGGTCCTTGCACGTTGGGGTACTGGCATCTTGGAAGCAAAATTTCTTTGAAAATGGCATAATAAACGTTTACATGTAGAATATTTTTTTGCCAGTGTGTGTGTCAAGCTCAACGGGTTTTGGTGATTGTTAAGACCTGCAAAAATCAGCGTCCTTTTTTATTTTTAGGCAATGAGTTGCCCTGATTGGTATTTTTTGTAAAAGTGTATATACACATCATCGCTCGTTGTACTCATTGCACTATGTTACTTTTATTCTCCAAAGGGGCAATCAAAAATGAATAAAACAAAATGGAAACGTACATACGTTTGGATCGGTGTGAAGCCAGTGAACAATTTGAGTGGTGGAAACTAAAAGAATATTCATAAATGACTTAGTTATCACACTTAGAATGAGTGTACATTTTTTGTACAAAATACCGTATGTGGGGTATTTATTTATTTTTTTTATATGAGCCTCAAGGGCTCGGTGGCGCTGTATTTATAACTGAATGTTGTCATAGAGATACCTTCAGGCCTTGATTATAAGCATACATGTCAAGCGTGGGATTTTTTTTGGAGCATGTACCGTGGAGTTATTAAGCATATCCTTCATTCACGATATTGCTTTTAATGTCCATAGAGGCTATCAAAAATAAATAAAACTAGAGCTGCGAGCAGCTATAAAGGGCCCTCGCAGCCCGGGCCACGTTGGAGTCCTTGCACGTTGGGGTACTTGCACGTTGGGGTACTTGCACGTTGGGGTACTGGCATATTGGAAGCAAAATTTCTTTGAAAATGGCATAATAAACGTTTACATGTAGAATATTTTTTTTGCCATTGTGTGTCAAGCTCAACGGGTTTTGGGGATTGTTAAGACCTGCAAAAATCTGCGTCCTTTTTTATTTTTAGGCAATGAGTTGCCCTGATTGGTATTTTTTGTAAAAGTGTATATATACATCATCGCTCGTTGTACTCATTGCACAATGTTACTTTTATTGTCCAAAGGGGCAATCAAAAATGAATAAAACAAAATGGAAACGTACATACGTTTGGATCGGTGTGAAGCCAGTGAACAATTTGAGTGGTGGAAACTAAAAGAATATTCAGAAATGACTTAGTCATCACCCTTAGAATGAGTTTAAATTTTTTTGTACAAAATACCGTATGTGGGTTTTTTTTTTTATATAAGCCTCAAGGGCTAGGTGGCGCTGTATTTATAACTGAATGTTGTCATCGAGATACCTTCAGGCCTTGATTATAAGCATACATGTCAAGTGTGGGATTTTTTTTGGAGCATGTACCGTGGAGTTATTAAGCATATCCTTCATTCACGATATTGCTTTTAATGTCCACAGAGGCTATCAAAAATAAATAAAAATATATATATGTTTGGATAAGTCTGATGCCAGTGAACATTTTGAGTGGTGGAAACTAAAAGAATATTCATAAATGACTTAGTTATCACACTTAGAATGAGTTTACATTTTTTGTACAAAATACCGTATGTGGGGTATTTTTTTTTTATGCCTCAAGGGCTAGGTGGCGCTGCATATATAACTGAATGTTGTCATAGAGATAGCTTCAGGCCTTGACGATAAACATACATGTCAAGTTTGGGATTTTTTGGAGCATGTACCGGGGAGTTATTAAGCATATCCTTTTTCAGTGCGAAACACAAATTTTGATGCCCCGCCTTCATCATATAGTACTTCGAAAAGTCAAAATTTTTCCCCCTGTCGTTGGCTCAGGTCTTGACATGGTCCAGGCCAAGTCTTAACTCAGTCGGATGAAACGTGTAGGAGAAGTGGGCAAAAGTCTGCCCCCTGTGAATGTGCAAAAATTGTCAAAAATGGGACATTCAAAAATTTGTAGCTCACTTCCTGTTCATTTTAGCATATGGGTCCAAGAGACTTTTTTGTAGGTCTTGGGCTCCCTCATACACCTAAAGATATTCGTCGTTCTTGCTTAAACGTACAACCGGGGCTGCTTCGTTAAAAACTTCTAGGGGGCGCTATTGAGTCATTTTTGTAAAAATAGCACAATCAACAATAAAATATTGCTCATTTTACCAGGCCAGATGTGTGTGCCAAGTTTCATGAGTTTCTGTGCATGTTTAGACCCTCAAAACTGGCGTTGTTTTCTTGGCGAACAGTGCTTAGCCACGCCCACAGCAATTCGCGAAAACTCACAAACTTCGTGTTGTGACATCATGAAGGCCGAAACCCTCATCTGAGCAAATATGAGGTAGGTCCAGTTAACGTGTTTGGAGAAAAACGTAGAAGAAAATTCGTAATAAAAAAAATTGCCACTAGGTGGCGCTATCAGTTAGATGAAATATAAGTCAGTAGATGTCTTTAGGGCTGGACTCTCATCAAATGTGTGAAATTTTGAGAAGATAGGATCATCTCGGTCAAGTTAATGCAGCTTTTATTTTCACGAAAAATCTTCAGACTTTGCGTCACCGTAGCGGCCACGCCCTTTGGCGAAAAGTTACAATATTCGGTGTGGGGCATGATCAACATCTTAAGGCTTTTCTGACCAATTTTCAAATGGATCCCTTCAACAAGCTCAGCACAGTAGCTAAAAACGTAAAGTATGACATTTATTGTAACCACTAGGTGGCGCTATATGTATAACTGAATTTTAGCATATAGATGTTTTCAGGCCGTGACTATTACGTTGCCTGAGAAGTTTGAGATTTTTTGGAGCTTGAACATGGGAGTTATTAAGCATTTGCTCTTTCTGGACAAATGAAATTTTAAAGGCAATATTTGATGCCCCGCCCCCGTCATATAGTATTTCAAAAAGGCAAGATGTTTTGCCCAGTTGTTCTCTCAGGTCTTGAGATGATAAATGCCAAGTTTGAAGTCAATTGGATGAAAAATGTTTGCAAAGGGGGAAAAAGCATGACCACAGTGAATGTGCCAAAATAGGCCAAAATTGGACATAAAAAAATTCATAGCTCACTTCCTGTACATTTTAGCTACATGGTCCCAATAGACTTTTTTGTGCGTCTCGGGGTGCTACACGTGCCTGCCAATTTTTGTTGCTCTAGCTCAAACGTGCCGGGCTTGGTTTTTATTTTTCTACGCTAGGGGGCGCTATCGAGTCGCATTGTTATGACGACTTAATAATATCAAATTTTTCGCCGGGCCTGAGGAGTGTGTAAAGTTCGGTGAGTTTTCGTGAATGTTTAGGTACCCAAAATCGCAATCGTTTGCTGAGAATAAAGAAGAATAATAATAACTAGAGCTGCGAGCAGCTATAAAGGGCCCTCGCAGCCCGGGCCACGTTGGAGTCCTTGCACGTTGGGGTACTTGCACGTTAGGGTACTTGCACGTTGGGGTACTGGCACGTTGAGGTACTGGCATATTGGAAGCAAAATTTCTTTGAAAATGGCATAATAAACGTTTACATGTAGAATATTTTTTTTGCCAGTGTGTGTCAAGCTCAACGGGTTTTGGTGATTGTTAAGACCTGCAAAAATCAGCGTCCTTTTTTATTTTTAGGCAATGAGTTGCCCTGATTGGTATTTTTTGTAAAAGTGTATATATACATCATCGCTCGTTGTACTCATTGCACAATGTTACTTTTATTGTCCAAAGGGGCAATCAAAAATGAATAAAACAAAATGGAAACGTACATACGTTTGGATCGGTGTGAAGCCAGTGAACAATTTGAGTGGTGGAAACTAAAAGAATATTCATAAATGACTTAGTCATCACACTTAGAATGAGTTTACATTTTTTTGTACAAAATACCGTATGTGGGGTTTTTTTTTTATATAAGCCTCAAGGGCTAGGTGGCGCTGTATTTATAACTGAATGTTGTCATCGAAATACCTTCAGGCCTTGATTATAAGCATACATGTCAAGTGTGGGATTTTTTTTGGAGCATGTACCGTGGAGTTATTAAGCATATCCTTCATTCACGATATTGCTTTTAATGTCCACAGAGGCTATCAAAAATAAATAAAAATATATATATGTTTGGATAAGTCTGATGCCAGTGAACATTTTGAGTGGTGGAAACTAAAAGAATATTCATAAATGACTTAGTTATCACACTTAGAATGAGTTTACATTTTTTGTACAAAATACCGTATGTGGGGTATTTTTTTTTTTATTCCTCAAGGGCTAGGTGGCGCTGCATATATAACTGAATGTTGTCATAGAGATAGCTTCAGGCCTTGACGATAAACATACATGTCAAGTTTGGGATTTTTTGGAGCATGTACCGGGGAGTTATTATGCATATCCTTTTTCAGTGCGAAACACAAATTTTGATGCCCCGCCTTCATCATATAGTATTTCGAAAGGTCAAGATTTTTCCCCCTGTCGTTGGCTCAGGTCTTGACATGGTCCAGGTCAAGTCTTAACTCAGTCAGATGAAACGTGTAGGAGAAGTGGGCAAAAGTCTGCCCCCTGTGAATGTGCAAAAATCGTCAAAAATGGGACATTCAAAAATTCGTAGCTCACTTCCTGTTCATTTTAGCATATGGGTCCAAGAGACTTTTTTGTAGGTCTTGGGCTCCCTCATACACCTAAAAATATTCGTCGTTCTTGCTTAAACGTACAACCGGGGCTGCTTCGTTAAAAATTCTAGGGGGCGCTATTGAGTCATTTTTGTAAAAATAGCACAATCAACAATAAAATATTGCTCATTTTACCAGGCCAGATGTGTGTGCCAAGTTTCATGAGTTTCTGTGCATGTTTAGACCCTCAAAACTGGCGTTGTTTTCTTGGCGAACAGCGCTTAGCCACACCCACAGCAATTCGCGAAAACTCACAAACTTCGTGTTGTGACATCATGAAGGCCGAAACCCTCATCTGAGCAAATATGAGGTAGGTCCAGTTAACGTGTTTGGAGAAAAATGTAGAAGAAAATTCGTAAGAAAAAAAATTGCCACTAGGTGGCGCTATCAGTTAGATGAAATATAAGTCAGTAGATGTCTTTAGGGCTGGACTCTCCTCAAATGTGTGAAATTTTGAGAAGATAGGATCATCTCGGTCAAGTTAATGCAGCTTTTATTTTCACGAAAAATCTTCAGACTTTGCGTCACCGTAGCGGCCACGCCCTTTGGCGAAAAGTTACAATATTCGGTGTGGGGCATGATCAACATCTTAAGGCTTTTCTGACCAATTTTCAAATGGATCCCTTCAACAAGCTCAGCACAGTAGCTAAAAACGTAAAGTATGACATTTATTGTAACCACTAGGTGGCGCTATATGTATAACTGAATTTTATCATATAGATGTTTTCAGGCCGTGACTATTACGTTGCCTGAGAAGTTTGAGATTTTTTGGAGCCTGAACATGGGAGTTATTAAGCATTTGCTCTTTCTGGACAAATGAAATTTTAAAGGCAATATTTGATGCCCCGCCCCCGTCATATAGTATTTCAAAAAGGCAAGATGTTTTGCCCAGTTGTTCTCTCAGGTCTTGAGATGATAAATGCCAAGTTTGAAGTCAATTGGATGAAAAATGTTTGCAAAGGGGGAAAAAGCATGACCACAGTGAATGTGCCAAAATAGGCCAAAATTGGACATAAAAAAATTCATAGCTCACTTCCTGTACATTTTAGCTACATGGTCCCAATAGACTTTTTTGTGCGTCTCGGGGTGCTACACGTGCCTGCCAATTTTTGTTGCTCTAGCTCAAACGTGCCGGGCTTGGTTTTTATTTTTCTACGCTAGGGGGCGCTATCGAGTCGCATTGTTATGACGACTTAATAATCTAAAATTTTTCGCCGGGCCTGAGGAGTGTGCAAAGTTCGGTGAGTTTTCGTGAATGTTTAGGTACCCAAAATCGCGATCGTTTGCGGAGAATAAAGAAGAAGAAGAATAACTAGAGCTGCGAGCAGCTATAAAGGGCCCTCGCAGCCCGGGCCACGTTGGGGTCCTTGCACGTTGGGGTACTTGCACGTTAGGGTACTTGCACGTTAGGGTACTGGCATATTGGAAGCAAAATTTCTTTGAAAATGGCATAATAAACGTTTACATGTAGAATATTTTTTTTGCCAGTGTGTATCAAGCTCAACGGGTTTTGGGGATTGTTAAGACCTGCAAAAATCAGCGTCCTTTTTTATTTTTAGGCAATGAGTTGCCCTGATTGGTATTTTTTGTAAAAGTGTATATATACATCATCGCTCGTTGTACTCATTACACAATGTTACTTTTATTGTCCAAAGGGGCAATCAAAAATGAATAAAACAAAATGGAAACGTACATACGTTTGGATCGGTGTGAAGCCAGTGAACAATTTGAGTGGTGGAAACTAAAAGAATATTCATAAATGACTTAGTCATCACACTTAGAATGAGTTTACATTTTTTGTACAAAATACCGTATGTGGTTTTTTTTTTTTTATATAAGCCTCAAGGGCTAGGTGGCGCTGTATTTATAACTGAATGTTGTCATCGAGATACCTTCAGGCCTTGATTATAAGCATACATGTCAAGTGTGGGATTTTTTTTGGAGCATGTACCGTGGAGTTATTAAGCATATCCTTCATTCACGATATTGCTTTTAATGTCCACAGAGGCTATCAAAAATAAATAAAAATATATATATGTTTGGATAAGTCTGATGCCAGTGAACATTTTGAGTGGTGGAAACTAAAAGAATATTCATAAATGACTTAGTTATCACACTTAGAATGAGTTTACATTTTTTGTACAAAATACCGTATGTGGGGTATTTTTTTTTTATGCCTCAAGGGCTAGGTGGCGCTGCATATATAACTGAATGTTGTCATAGAGATAGCTTCAGGCCTTGACGATAAACATACATGTCAAGTTTGGGATTTTTTGGAGCATGTACCGGGGAGTTATTGAGCATATCCTTTTTCAGTGCGAAACACAAATTTTGATGCCCCGCCTTCATCATATAGTATTTCGAAAGGTCAAGATTTTTCCCCCTGTCGTTGGCTCAGGTCTTGACATGGTCCAGGTCAAGTCTTAACTCAGTCAGATGAAACGTGTAGGAGAAGTGGGCAAAAGTCTGCCCCCTGTGAATGTGCAAAAATAGTCAAAAATGGGACATTCAAAAATTCGTAGCCAACTTCCTGTTCATTTTAGCATATGCGTCCAAGAGACTTTTTTGTAGGTCTTGGGCTCCCTCATACACCTAAAAATATTCGTCGTTCTTGCTTAAACGTACAACCGGGGCTGCTTCGTTAAAAACTTCTCGGGGGCGCTATTGAGTCATTTTTGTAAAAATAGCACAATCAACAATAAAATATTGCTCATTTTACCAGGCCAGATGTGTGTGCCAAGTTTCATGAGTTTCTGTGCATGTTTAGACCCTCAAAACTGGCGTTGTTTTCTTGGCGAACAGCGCTTAGCCACACCCACAGCAATTCGCGAAAACTCACAAACTTCGTGTTGTGACATCATGAAGGCCGAAACCCTCATCTGAGCAAATATGAGGTAGGTCCAGTTAACGTGTTTGGAGAAAAACGTAGAAGAAAATTCGTAAGAAAATAAATAGCCACTAGGTGGCGCTATCAGTTAGATGAAATATAAGTCAGTAGATGTCTTTAGGGCTGGACTCTCATCAAATGTGTGAAATTTTGAGAAGATAGGATCATCTCGGTCAAGTTAATGCAGCTTTTATTTTCACGAAAAATCTTCAGATTTTGCGTCACCGTAGCGGCCACGCCCTTTGGCGAAAAGTTACAATATTCGGTGTGGGGAATGATCAACATCTTAAGGCTTTTCTGACCAATTTTCAAATGGATCCCTTCAACAAGCTCAGCACAGTAGCTAAAAACGTAAAGTATGACATTTATTGTAACCACTAGGTGGCGCTATATGTATAACTGAATTTTATCATATAGATGTTTTCAGGCCGTGACTATTACGTTGCCTGAGAAGTTTGAGATTTTTTGGAGCTTGAACATGGGAGTTATTAAGCATTTGCTCTTTCTGGACAAATGAAATTTTAAAGGCAATATTTGATGCCCCGCCCCCGTCATATAGTATTTCAAAAAGGCAAGATGTTTTGCCCAGTTGTTCTCTCAGGTCTTGAGATGATAAATGCCAAGTTTGAAGTCAATTGGATGAAAAATGTTTGCAAAGGGGGAAAAAGCATGACCACAGTGAATGTGCCAAAATAGGCCAAAATTGGACATTAAAAAATTCATAGCTCACTTCCTGTACATTTTAGCTACATGGTCCCAATAGACTTTTTTGTGCGTCTCGGGGTGCTACACGTGCCTGCCAATTTTTGTTGCTCTAGCTCAAACGTGCCGGGCTTGGTTTTTATTTTTCTACGCTAGGGGGCGCTATCGAGTCGCATTGTTATGACGACTTAATAATATCAAATTTTTCGCCGGGCCTGAGGAGTGTGCAAAGTTCGGTGAGTTTTCGTGAATGTTTAGGTACCCAAAATCGCGATCGTTTGCGGAGAATAAAGAAGAAGAAGAAGAAGAAGAAGAAGAAGAAGAAGAAGAATAACTAGAGCTGCGAGCAGCTATAAAGGGCCCTCGCAGCCCGGGCCACGTTGGAGTCCTTGCACGTTGGGGTACTTGCACGTTAGGGTACTGGCACGTTGGGGTACTGGCATATTGGAAGCAAAATTTCTTTGAAAATGGCATAATAAACGTTTACATGTAGAATATTTTTTTTGCCAGTGTGTGTCAAGCTCAACGGGTTTTGGTGATTGTTAAGACCTGCAAAAATCAGCGTCCTTTTTTATTTTTAGGCAATGAGTTGCCCTGATTGGTATTTTTTGTAAAAGTGTATATATACATCATCGCTCGTTGTACTCATTGCACAATGTTACTTTTATTGTCCAAAGGGGCAATCAAAAATGAATAAAACAAAATGGAAACGTACATACGTTTGGATCGGTGTGAAGCCAGTGAACAATTTGAGTGGTGGAAACTAAAAGAATATTCAGAAATGACTTAGTCATCACACTTAGAATGAGTTTACATTTTTTTGTACAAAATACCGTATGCGGGTTTTTTTTTTTTATATAAGCCTCAAGGGCTAGGTGGCGCTGTATTTATAACTGAATGTTGTCATCGAGATACCTTCAGGCCTTGATTATAAGCATACATGTCAAGTGTGGGATTTTTTTTGGAGCATGTACCGTGGAGTTATTAAGCATATCCTTCATTCACGATATTGCTTTTAATGTCCACAGAGGCTATCAAAAATAAATAAAAATATATATATGTTTGGATAAGTCTGATGCCAGTGAACATTTTGAGTGGTGGAAACTAAAAGAATATTCATAAATGACTTAGTTATCACACTTAGAATGAGTTTACATTTTTTGTACAAAATACCGTATGTGGGGTATTTTTTTTTTTATGCCTCAAGGGCTAGGTGGCGCTGCATATATAACTGAATGTTGTCATAGAGATAGCTTCAGGCCTTGACGATAAACATACATGTCAAGTTTGGGATTTTTTGGAGCATGTACCGGGGAGTTATTAAGCATATCCTTTTTCAGTGCGAAACACAAATTTTGATGCCCCGCCTTCATCATATAGTATTTCGAAAGGTCAAGATTTTTCCCCCTGTCGTTGGCTCAGGTCTTGACATGGTCCAGGTCAAGTCTTAACTCAGTCAGATGAAACGTGTAGGAGAAGTGGGCAAAAGTCTGCGCCCTGTGAATGTGCAAAAATTGTCAAAAATGGGACATTCAAAAATTCGTAGCTCACTTCCTGTTCATTTTAGCATATGGGTCCAAGAGACTTTTTTGTAGGTCTTGGGCTCCCTCATACACCTAAAAATATTCGTCGTTCTTGCTTAAACGTACAACCGGGGCTGCTTCGTTAAAAACTTCTAGGGGGCGCTATTGAGTCATTTTTGTAAAAATAGCACAATCAACAATAGAATATTGCTCATTTTACCAGGCCAGATGTGTGTGCCAAGTTTCATGAGTTTCTGTGCATGTTTAGACCCTCAAAACTGGCGTTGTTTTCTTGGCGAACAGCGCTTAGCCACACCCACAGCAATTCGCGAAAACTCACAAACTTCGTGTTGTGACATCATGAAGGCCGAAACCCTCATCTGAGCTAATATGAGGTAGGTCCAGTTAACGTGTTTGGAGAAAAACGTAGAAGAAAATTCGTAATAAAAAAAATTGCCACTAGGTGGCGCTATCAGTTAGATGAAATATAAGTCAGTAGATGTCTTTAGGGCTGGACTCTCATCAAATGTGTGAAATTTTGAGAAGATAGGATCATCTCGGTCAAGTTAATGCAGCTTTTATTTTCACGAAAAATCTTCAGACTTTGCGTCACCGTAGCGGCCACGCCCTTTGGCGAAAAGTTACAATATTCGGTGTGGGGCATGATCAACATCTTAAGCCTTTTCTGACCAATTTTCAAATGGATCCCTTCAACAAGCTCAGCACAGTAGCTAAAAACGTAAAGTATGACATTTATTGTAACCACTAGGTGGCGCTATATGTATAACTGAATTTTATCATATAGATGTTTTCAGGCTGTGACTATTACGTTGCCTGAGAAGTTTGAGATTTTTTGGAGCTTGAACATGGGAGTTATTAAGCATTTGCTCTTTCTGGACAAATGAAATTTTAAAGGCAATATTTGATGCCCCGCCCCTGTCATATAGTATTTCAAAAAGGCAAGATGTTTTGCCCAGTTTCTCTCTCAGGTCTTGAGATGATAAATGCCAAGTTTGAAGTCAATTGGATGAAAAATGTTTGCAAAGGGGGAAAAAGCATGACCACAGTGAATGTGCCAAAATAGGCCAAAATTGGACATAAAAAAATTCATAGCTCACTTCCTGTACATTTTAGCTACATGGTCCCAATAGACTTTTTTGTGCGTCTCGGGGTGCTACACGTGCCTGCCAATTTTTGTTGCTCTAGCTCAAATGTACCGGGCTTGGTTTTTATTTTTCTACGCTAGGGGGCGCTATCGAGTCGCATTGTTATGACGACTTAATAATATCAAATTTTTCGCCGGGCCTGAGGAGTGTGCAAAGTTCGGTGAGTTTTCGTGAATGTTTAGGTACCCAAAATCGCGATCGTTTGCGGAGAATAAAGAAGAAGAAGAAGAAGAAGAATTTTTACAAAAACAATAGGGACCTCGCAGCGGTCGCTGCTCGGGCCCTAATAATAATAATAATTTTTACAAAAACAATAGGGACCTCGCAGCGGTCGCTGCTCGGGCCCTAACTAGAGCTGCGAGCAGCTATAAAGGGCCCTCGCAGCCCGGGCCACGTTGGGGTCCTTGCACGTTGGGGTACTGGCACGTTGGGGTACAGGCATATTGGAAGCAAAATTTCTTTGAAAATGGCATAATAAACGTTTACATGTAGAATTTTTTTTTGCCAGTGTGTGTCAAGCTCAACGGGTTTTGGTGATTGTTAAGACCTGCAAAAATCAGCGTCCTTATTTATTTTTAGGCAATGAGTTGCCCTGATTGGTATTTTTTGTAAAAGTGTATATATACATCATCGCTCGTTGTACTCATTGCACAATGTTACTTTTATTGTCCAAAGGGGCAATCAAAAATGAATAAAACAAAATGGAAACGTACATACGTTTGGATCGGTGTGAAGCCAGTGAACAATTTGAGGGGTGGAAACTAAAAGAATATTCATAAATGACTTAGTTATAACACTTAGAATGAGTTTACATTTTTTGTACAAAATACCGTATGTGTTTTTTTTTTTTTTTATATATTATGCCTCAAGGGCTAGGTGGCGCTGTATTTATAACTGAATGTTGTCATAGAGATACCTTCAGGCCTTGATTATAAGCATACATGTCAAGTGTGGGATTTTTTTTGGAGCATGTACCGTGGAGTTATTATGCATATCCTTCATTCACGATATTGCTTTTAATGTCCACAGAGGCTATCAAAAATAAATAAAAATATATATATGTTTGGATAAGTCTGATGCCAGTGAACATTTTGAGTGGTGGAAACTAAAAGAATATTCATAAATGACTTAGTTATCACACTTAGAATGAGTTTACATTTTTTGTACAAAATACCGTATGTGGGGTATTTTTTTTTTTATGCCTCAAGGGCTAGGTGACGCTGCATATATAACTGAATGTTGTCATAGAGATAGCTTCAGGCCTTGACGATAAACATACATGTCAAGTTTGGGATTTTTTGGAGCATGTACCGGGGAGTTATTAAGCATATCCTTTTTCAGTGCGAAACACAAATTTTGATGCCCCGCCTTCATCATATAGTATTTCGAAAAGTCAAGATTTTTCCCCCTGTCGTTGGCTCAGGTCTTGACATGGTCCAGGTCAAGTCTTTACTCAGTCAGATGAAACGTGTAGGAGAAGTGGGCAAAAGTCTGCCCCCTGTGAATGTGCAAAAATTGTCAAAAATGGGACATTCAAAAATTCGTAGCTCACTTCCTGTTCATTTTAGCATATGGGTCCAAGAGACTTTTTTGTAGGTCTTGGGCTCCCTCATACACCTAAAAATATTCGTCGTTCTTGCTTAAACGTACAACCGGGGCTGCTTCGTTAAAAACTTCTAGGGGGCGCTATTGAGTCATTTTTGTAAAAATTGCACAATCAACAATAAAATATTGCTCATTTTACCAGGCCAGATGTGTGTGCCAAGTTTCATGAGTTTCTGTGCATGTTTAGACCCTCAAAACTGGCGTTGTTTTCTTGGCGAACAGCGCTTAGCCACACCCACAGCAATTCGCGAAAACTCACAAACTTCGTGATGTGACATCATGAAGGCCGAAACCCTCATCTGAGCAAATATGAGGTAGGTCCAGTTAACGTGTTTGGAGAAAAACGTAGAAGAAAATTCGTAAGAAAAAAAATTGCCACTAGGTGGCGCTATCAGTTAGATGAAATATAAGTCAGTAGATGTCTTTAGGGCTGGACTCTCATCAAATGTGTGAAATTTTGAGACGATAGGATCATCTCGGTCAAGTTAATGCAGCTTTTATTTTCACGAAAAATCTTCAGACTTTGCGTCACCGTAGCGGCCACGCCCTTTGGCGAAAAGTTACAATATTCGGTGTGGGGCATGATCAACATCTTAAGGCTTTTCTGACCAATTTTCAAATGGATCCCTTCAACAAGCTCAGCACAGTAGCTAAAAACGTAAAGTATGACATTTATTGTAACCACTAGGTGGCGCTATATGTATAACTGAATTTTATCATATAGATGTTTTCAGTCCGTGACTATTACGTTGCCTGAGAAGTTTGAGATTTTTTGGAGCTTGAACATGGGAGTTATTAAGCATTTGCTCTTTCTGGACAAATGAAATTTTAAAGGCAATATTTGATGCCCTGCCCCCGTCATATAGTATTTCAAAAGGGCAAGATGTTTTGCCCAGTTGTTCTCTCAGGTCTTGAGATGATAAATGCCAAGTTTGAAGTCAATTGGATGAAAAATGTTTGCAAAGGGGGAAAAAGCATGACCACAGTGAATGTGCCAAAATAGGCCAAAATTGGACATAAAAAAATTCATAACTCACTTCCTGTACATTGTCAACTTCCGCTTACCCGCAGGACTTAAATCGGGAAATATGTCCTGATCGACTCTCCAATTAAAGGGTTAGAAATTCCCCTTTTTCCTCACCAGCTCTAAGGCGTCAGCGTGAGGAGACGGGAATTAAATAAGCCGATATATCAAAGTGGATTCACCTAGGTTTGTTCACTGTCATCTTATCATGAGGCCAATCCGTTTTCATACACCTATCAATCCTGAGTGAGTAACCACACACACAGAGCCCAGGAATGCTAGCATGTACACCTCACTTCATTGGCAGCTCCACTTCTCTGAGTTGTTTGCATTTGTTATTGACCTAGTAATTTAATAATCCTTGTTAGAATCATACGGATTTGTTACATATCAAGCAGGAGTATTTGACTTATATTAATACAGATGGAAGCATTGGTTAGAGGTTATTCAAATGCACTTACCTTCTTCCAGACGTCCGATACTGTTTTCCGTCTTGGAAAAAATAATGAGGTGGACTTATAAAATGTCCGGAATAAATAAAATAAAATCAAAAAAAATAATATTGAGGGCTCATCAAACGTCCCAAATAAAATCATAAACAAACATTAAGGTCTTATAAAACGACCAAAGAATAAAAATAAAATCATAAACAAATGTGAAGGTCTTATAAAACGACCAAAGAATAAAAATAAAATCATAAACAAATGTGAAGGTCTTATAGAACGACCAAAAATAAAAATAAAATCATAAACAAATAAAAAGGTCTTATAAAACGACCAGACTTATTAAAACGTCCGAAAATAAATATAATAAAATCAAAACAATATGATACAAGATAGTAGAATGATTAATACGAACCTTGTCTTTTAAATAATTTTATTAACAATAATAAGACAACCAATATAAATCAAAAATCACATTTAATGATAAAACTTTAAATCAATCAAAATAAAATAAAATAAAATAAAATAGAAAATTAAGAATAATATAAACCTTTTACAAAAGCTTTCTGAGATTGATCATTTCTCAAAAAAGCTTAAGACCTGATTCACAATAAGATGTTTTTGGCTGAAAATAATTTTGAAGATATGAGAGTGTATTAAATGGCCCCCACCCTAACACGCGATTAGTCATTCATATCTTCCTATTATACATCATTATTGCTAAAAGATTTGTACATTACCAATTATTGAAGAAAAGATTCCAGTCACAGCTTAATCCCAGTCCTTCGTAAAAATCCAAAGTCCCAGGCAGCTGTAATCCTTCTTCGAGAATGCACTCTGTCCAGACCACCGCAGGGTGAGAAGGGGCGTCGCTCGGAGTTGGTGACGGCTTTTTATCCTCTTGGGCCACACCACTGACTCCTTCCGGTGAATGTCTCTCCGCGCACCTTCTCATATCAAAGCGCACTTGCTGGGACTCATTTCCAGTAATCTTCCACAGACGAGCCATGAAGATGAGTCATGAGGTCATACATTCCTTACAAATGTGTCATGGATACACAGCGTTGCATGATGAGTCATACATGAAAATATGTCAAGGTCTTCAGCTCTATTCGACAAATGATGAACGTTAAAATCAATAAAATCATATATATATTAATTAAGCAAGCATGAATAACATATATATACATGACATGTTAAATCCCAAATTCTCTCAGCTTGAACTTAACAGGTTAATTCTAATCTCTGTTGCACATCTTGTATATATCTTTGTTAAATCAAACAATACATACAGATAATCTTTTCAATGCAGTTACAGCAATATTATCAGCGATAAAAGACAGTATCGCTTGTAAATAAAATAAAAGAAAAGAAAAAGAAAGACAGCAAAACTTCATAGTTGGCTTTCAATGTGCTACAAACATTGCTCCAAAAATCAGGTTAACAATTATCGAATATAGATTGTGTTGTGTATTATTATTTAATTCAGGATATCATTTATTTATATTTAATTTGTATCTTATATGGAATGTCCGGGCAATGCTGAGTGGGTGGCTTAGTTGTACAGGTTTGGCGCCATCTGGTGGTTACTTTGAGGAATTACACCCAGAGGCCAAAGAATATTTATCAGTCCTATAGACACCTATTGGTCTCTAACTAAGAATTGAGTCTAGCCCATTAATTTGTTATCTCATTTTACATGATATGGCGTTTCATCTGACCCTACTCAATCTACTCAATTCAACACCCCCTCCTAGAGATCAATGGTGTCCAAACTGATCAACCTCAAAAGCCCCCAGCTCCAACCCGTCACCTGCATTCAACCCCCTTGTGTCCTCCGGCAACGGAGACACCGGGGATTCAGAAGGCAAGGAGTCGGACGGAGGATCAGTAAGAGGAGACCACAGGCCCAGTTCACCTATCACCAGGGAGGGAGATGACCCCGTTCCACCCCCATCCTCGCCTTGCACACCCTCCAGGTCATCAGTGGTCGATGTAACCGTGGGGGAGGGTGATCTCAACAGTGGCACAACCTTACCAACTGGAACATCCTGTCGGGCGGCTCTGGGTTCCCCAGGCTCGTCAACCCGGTCCAGGAAGGGCGAGGAGGGCGTTACAGGCTCGTAGGGCCACTCATCCTGATTGGATCCGACCTGTCTCAAAGGAGTGGCGGCTACACAGAAGCCAGCCAATGTGTTGAATGTCAAGCGCCGAGCACCGTCAGGCAGGCGCCATATCATGCGCATTAAAGGGAAAGTTCCCCCGATGAATTCACCCTCAACGTTAAAATAATAACGTATCTCTTTCAAACGACTTTGAACCAAACCTTCCAACTTACTTGAGCTCACGAGGTCAACAAAGCCAGGCCATATCCAGGAACCACACTGGATATCAATGGAAAAATCACTGACGAAATTCAGAAAAAGCCCGTCTGGTATGAGCCACATTTCTCTACCCTCATCCACTGCGGGCAACGGATAGCAGCAGTGTCCATAGAAAGCGTCCCCCACCACCCAAGCGGACGTGAGGAGATCACTTCCACAGAAGACACACTGTGGCTGATCCTGGTTATCCTGTTAAACACACATCCAAAATTCGACAATTCTTAGACCCGAGGGAAACCTAAAATATTGCGGCTCCCAATATATACATTCTAATCTTAGTCTAAGTTTCCATCCGCATCTACTCCATCAATGCGGAACACCTCTACTACGGGAGAGCGAGAGTGTGGTCGCTCTTCCGAGTAGCGGAACCTCTTGGCGGGAGAGTAAAAAAAAATACATAGATAAAAACCCAAATTACTAAAACCAAGTGGTCGACCAGACATAACCAAAGGAGAATTAAAATTATTCCCCACACTACTAACTTAGTTGTTCGCTATATCCGACACATCAAAAAAGTCATATTATAAAAATTATCCAATATTCCACTTCATTACTCACGTTTTGAGGGGCGCCTGGTCTTCCAATAATACCTTTACCCAAAGCATTACAAGCCATGGTTAGTCGTTGGTTACTGTTCCGCCAAAAGATTTCAGTGAGAAGTGAGGAAGTCAGGGCTAGGGCGTCTTATCTATAATTGGATCGATCCCGCCCTTTTCTGAAGCCCATCCCCACTTCTCAATAATTTCCCCTTAGTCGGCCCCCCCATTTTTTCTGCAGCTCGTTGGCCAATAACTGAGCTTTAACCTTATTTGGTGAGGTTTTCTCTTTATAATTTCGGTGGGTAGATAATGCCAAAATCCCTCTTTTGATAACTGCAACAGCTATAACTGCTGACAGGACAATTCCTGACACTAGCAGGAACCATAGTCCTACATCATATAATAAACCATACAGCCCTGTACTTATCCCAATAATCTGCTACATCTTCTACAACTTCCACGGCTGTAGTGGCCACAGTTTTTACTACACCTTTTATTGCCAATCCTATTCTCTCATACCAAGTACATACATGTTCCCCCTTATGATCATATTCGTCACTGTGTCCACAATGCAGCCATCTTTCAGCAGGTTCGTGGCATGTGCCAGGGCCATAAATCTTATTAAATCCCAGCCAATCAAACCCTGTAACTATATCCCCTTTACAAAGGGTCTTCCTAAATGCATGACCTTCTAAGATCTGCATAATAGAGTCAGGAGGCTTGGGGATCATTCTTAATCCTACCATTTTGGATAAGTCATGATCTTTGTCCCATCGCGTACAATATTCTCTACCTGCAGCTTGACTCCGGATCCATTGATTACTATTATCCTTGATCCATACTGCCCCCTCATAGTTGGCATAATTTTCATCGCGATAACGTACATTACAAAAATTCTGAAATCGGGAGACTTTATAACAGGGTATACGTGCTAATACAATTGTGCATTCATTAAAATTTTTCACGGACTCTCCCCCCTTACACAACATTTCCCATGGTCTTGGATTAGCATATAAGGCTGGTCTTTCAATGTCAGGCCAAATATCGTTCTCTTTAGAATACACCGTCGCCATATATTGATATTTAATCCAATAATTCTCCGACTCTCCTAAGCAAGGTATCACATCCTGAACCATCTCATCTTTATTGAGCCCCCACCACGTCTTACTTTCATCTCTCGTGTGTCCTTCTCTCCATGCTTGTAGCACTCCTTCAATCGTTAGGTTTGTGTTCAACCCTGTACAGTTATATATCCAATGAGTCAAAGGTGGCGTTCCTGTCTCCACCAAGGGGCATCGTGGTGAAATTCCACTTATCCACTCCTTCCTATGCAATCTGTTATACATTCTCAATGCTACACATTGGTCAATTTTATCAAAATCCCCTTTTGGGACATTATATAAATCATCCGGTGTAGGTATACGTTGAGCCCACATCCGTGCCCATACTACTTTTAACTCATTTATTCCCAAAGTTTTATTAAAGGTTGATTTCAATATATATGTATCTCTTTTCCATATCCATGGAAAGGAATCATTTAGCCATACTTCATGTTTCACTTCTATTTTCTTTTGATCTAATACATTTCCGGCATATAATCTAATAAAGTGACTCAGGATTAACCTTACATCACGCCTAAGCCCTATATCGGAGGGTGTAATTATATTACCCTCATCTGCATAACAAAACATATGATAGGGCTCAAAACAATATTTCATCATATTCCAATCACAATGGCTATTATTATACGACTGGGCCTTTTCTAACATTAACTTGCATCCTGGCCGTCGCGTTATTACTAATTTTTTCTGTGATATTGGTACAGGCTTTTCAAATTTTGCAAACCTACGTAACTTAAGAAATTTAGGTGACCTACCTGACGATGAAGTAGGAGTACCTGGCAAGTAATCTGTGGTCCCGTTGGTCCCTGGCTCCTCGCACCGAAAGGTTATACAGTTCCAACATCGTTCCCATGCCGGGCGAAATTCGGTACAGGTGTCATTCCGTGGGGCCGCCGGGTAGGTGAAGTCAGGGGCGTCATGGTCTGTCTTCAGCCAGTATCCACCGGTTGCATCTGGCAGTCTTGCACAATATTCGTTGAAGTACCAGGCAGGTTCTTCCTTCCCGATCTGGACCCAGTTCTTTCTGATGATTCTTTGTTCTTGCTTCTCCAGACATAACAAGGTAATATTGACTGTAAAGTCGCTTGTTGTGTTATCAACTCGTAGAATCACTGGATGTGCACACTTGCTTTTTGATTTCACAGGATATGTCATACTTCTTCTCAACACCTCCAGGGTTTCATTATAATATGTGCTGTTAAAGGTGCGAAGATAGGAATTTATTACTGCTATCTTCTCCCTTCTCCATTCTACCCCACAGGGTTTTTCCTCGCCAGCACCGCAGGCTCCCTTCTTCCTTCTCCATTCTTCACAAACATGCTTCACCTCCACTTTCCAGCACGTCTGATTGGTTACTTTAGTGGTGCCATGTCGTATTTCTACTAGGTCGAGGGGATTAATCGGGGCTGTGCTAGCGATGCTAGATTTTTGTCTCATCAAATAATATATCAAAAATATTACCATAAAACAAAGTTTGATAGTTATCAAAACTCCTCCATACCTCCAATTTTGTCGCTGGCGGTTAATAGCTTTAGGTTGTTCATCAACTGTGTCCGGTGGGTCTTCATTTACTGGAGTCTCATAATGGTTCTCTGTCTTTCTGCGCTTCGGTTGGCGTGTAATTGTTCCTCCATTGTAGTAGACATGCGGCCCTTCTCCTACCTCTAGAGTCAGGGGGTGAGGCAAGTTTAGAGTCGCAGGTCGAGGTCCAGGTACTACTAGCTTGCTACAACCTTGCTCTTCCTCCATCTCGTAGCTCCGTTTCATGCTTTCTTCTTTTGGTCTTGTCCTTTAAGGACTGTTGCGTTTTAACATCTCATTAGCTCCTCCTCCTTTTCTTGGGGGTTGGCCTTCATTACACAATTATCTTATCTTTTTACAAAAACTTATTTTCTTTTAAAATAGGCGGGTTTTTTTTTTCTTCCCTTCTTAATTTATTGATAATCAATTTTCCTAGCTTTTTTAATCTTTTGACCACTTATCTTCATCATGTCTGGCCCTTCCCTCCATTCCGCCTTTGACCTCGCGGCTGGAGTTTCCAATACTTTACCCATCTCCATCTGTTCCTCCTGGGGAAAAACGGAATGAGGGGCCTTTCTACACTTTCTCACCAATTCTTTCCATCTAGGTGATTTATACTGACATGGATTTGCCTCGTTAAAACTAGGACATCCACGTAGCGACCAATGTCTTTTGTGGTCGCCGACTACATGTCCTTCACCGGTACAACCCGGGTATGGACATCCTTGACACCATTTTTCCTTTGGGCGACCTCTAAGGTCAGATTTTCCCCTGACATGGGTCACTCGTTCTTGCCCGAGCCTTCCCTCACTTAATAAACTCGCATTAAGTTTTTCTAGCTTTTCTGTGGCCACCTGAGCTAATGCCATCATCTTCTCATTACCACTAGGCCTCATTTTTTCACTCTTTTCATCTCTATAGGTTCTACCACTATACATTCTTATCTGTGCCCTACTATGGCACTCCCCATAAAAAGTACATTTGGGGTGAAGCCGCTTGGCCTCCTCCTCCGTACTCATTGACACTTCCATTCCCAATGAGTATATACCCTCATAAGGTTTCATGGCCATCATTATTTTTACTTTTATCCAGTATCCTGTGTCAGACCTCGTATCTTGTTGAGGCGACACCACTGGACTCACTCTTACTACTGCTGTTTTAGCCTTATATTCCATTTTATCCAATATAGCATACATTAACACATTACTACTACACACACTACCAATATTTATTACCCTTTCTTGTGGGACGTCAGATAATGTTTCCATCGGAATATCCCCTTGGGCTAACACACCATTGATTACTGTGGCCCAGGGTACCCTTGGTTCAACTACACACTTAGGTTCAACATATATTAGAGTTGGCGTCGCCTCCGAGCCAACAATAAGCGGAGCCGGGCGATACTCACCTCCTTCTGGCGGCCAGTTGTTATAAAGCAGCGCCTGAAATCTCGAGTCGCACGTCCTCTCGTTTATCTCCATAGGCCAATAGGTCAGCAAATCGGAACTCAGCGACTTTATCGGGGTTTCCGCTCTAGTTAGCTGCCACCCTTCGGCTTCCCCAGCTCTTATCAGTGAACCTCTTTCCATTCTCATCCAACAATGTTGACAATACAATACCTTCTCTCCATCCCACATACATTTACAATACTGTGCATCTGTATTCTCTTGCGGGGCTAAATCCCACTGAACATGCACTTTTATTCTAGGTAGGCTCTTTATTCTACAATACCCACATACCTGTATTTCAAATATCTTAGCCGTGCCTACCTCGCTCAAATCCGGCTTAAGCTCGTCCAACCAGCCTTTGTCGGATATCTGTTCCACATTCCACTGGCTCCTCAACTCCTCGCTTCCACTACAAATTATGCAGGTCAAGATAGCCGGTTGCCAACTAAAATCTTCTACTCTATTAACAATATATCCTCTTATTGCATTTATCCAAAGATTAAATGCCCTACCAACCATTACTTCCTTTTCAGTCCTCCGCACGATGACAGCTCCTTTCACCATAACGAGCTTGACAAAGGCCGGAGTGGCTGCTTCCATTTTTTAATTATTTGTCTTACTCCTTAGCTTTAGGCTGAATTAACTGGCATTGGTTTTAGCTGCTCTACCCCTTGGAGTCCCTTCTTTTTTAATCGCACTGTATTTCTGTCTAAAACTTCCTCAATGATGTCAGATTGGTCATACTTTGCTTTTACTGCCTGGCTATCAGATGGACCATGAGATTTTATCCACACTCTCTGTCCTACCTGAAATGGGCACTTTCCTTTCTGAGTGTTTTCTGTACTTTGCATTCGTCCTACCTCAGGAGCGACAAAGGGGCGCTGGTTTAACTCCTCAGAAGGGGAGGGTCTATCTGCTCTGCTCCTCCCATTCAAGTCCTTGACCAACTCCACCAATTTTTCACTCCATTCTTTTCCATTAGCATTTTTCCCGAGCCAACTTTTAACTAGGCCAATGGTTCGTTCAGCCACGCCATTAGCTTGAGGGGTGTAAGGCGGAGAGTAAGTCCTCATTATTCCCCACTTTTGACACCACCTGTCTATTGTAGCGTTTTTGAAATGAGTTCCATTGTCAGTTCTTAACTCTCTCGGTATGCCTAACCACATACAACCCTCTTCCAGTGTTTTTAGTACGCTATTAGCATTCGCATTACGTACCGCTTTTAATCCAAAATGTCCTGACATCGAATCTACAAGCACAACAAGATACTTCTCACCTTTAGTGCCGTTTACTCCCATGGGGCCTGCTACGTCCATGCAAACTGATGCCCATGGAACAGTGCTTTTAATCGTCAATCCGTCCCCTCGTTGCCCTCGGCGTCCTGCATTATACTTATTACACAACTCGCAATTTCGTATAACTGAACGGATTTTCTTTTCTGGGATCCAAAGTTCCAGTTTCTCCAGCTCTCTCTTTGTGGGCAAGGCACCTCCATGGCCTAGCGCTTCATGTACGGCCTTAGTCACCTCACACACAAACTCATCTGGGACCACTTTTCCTCCTTTGGGGGTATTGTCCCATTTTTCTGCTCCTACAATTACCAATCTTCTCTCTTGGACGTATTTATCTATTTCATCATTTCCTCTCCAGTGAGCCCCCTCCTTGACGTGGGCTTTCTGGTGAACAACATCGATAGTCATATTTAACCTTAACTCGGCTATTTTCTTCCATAACTCAGCATGAGCAATTTCTTTACTCCTCGCTCCTTCAAACCCATTTTCTTCCCAAATGGATAAATCTTCTCTGAGCGCCTGGGCGCAATAGTGACTATCGGTTATAAGTCTTACTCGACTCACGTGTAATCTTATGGCCTCTAACAATCCTTCTAACACCGCTGTAGCCTCTCCTGCTTGGGCACTGCCAGGAGTCTGACCTTTCCTGCGGCATATCTCTTTACCATTGTGTTTCAGGATGAAGCCCCAGTGGGCATACTGGTCTTCACCCTTTTTGGATCCATCTGTATATAGAATCCATTCATATGGTCTCTCCTCACTATTTACAGTATTCGCCTGTTTTTTAGACATGGATTTTGCTGGTCCTATCTCTAGGTCAGGGTCAAGCAGGATATCTTCCCACCTCCCCCATCTCACATTCGTCGCTTTAGTACTTTCTAGTGTGTCTTTACGCAGGTATCGATGTACTTGACTCTGCGTAACAACTTTTATGCCTTGTCCCTGGGCTAGGTCTTTTAATGTTCCCCAATATTTAGCAAGAACCGCTAATTCACTCTCCTCCTGGGGAAACTTTTTCTCAACATTATTTATAGTATAAGTCCATAGTGTCACTAAGCCGGCACCTTCATTACTAACACTTACCATTGCATTATCTTCATCACATTGTATCTCGGCAACTAACCTAACTTCCAAGCTTCTCGGTTCGAGGCGTATAGCATTTTTTACAGCGTTTTTAAGCCCTTCTAAATTCTCTTGGTCTTTAGCTGACCAAGGCCAATCTTTTGTTTTCTTTTCATTAGGATTCTTACGCAATCGGGCATAAAGGGGTCTCGCAAATTTCTGATAATACGGAACATGATCTCGAACATAATTACACAGTCCTAATATTTTCTGTAGCTCGTTCTCGGACGTTGGAGGCAAAATCTGTTCTATTTTCTCTCGATACGCTTGCGACAGCCCCAAGTCTTCAGACACTTGGAATCCCAAGTAATCTACCTCAAACCTGGCCAGCTGACACTTCTTAAGATTTAGTTTTAATCCTGCCTCCGTCACTCGTTCGATTACGGCCTGCAGAATCTCCAAATGTTCCTCCTCCGTGTCACTAGCGATGAACACATCATCGATGTAAACTGTGACTGGGAGACCTTCCAAAATATGCAAGACAGCTGATTGAAATACATTCGGGGAGTTCTTATATCCTTGCGGCAACCTCTGCCAAACGTATGCTTTTCCTTTATGCGTAAACGCTGTTTTCCCTTGTGATGCTTTGGCAATTCTCAGGGAAAAGAATCCATTTGCAAGGTCAATACATGATTTATACTTCTTTACTCTTAATGTTTTTAAAGACGCCTGGGGGTTTATGAGGCTCGCTCGGTTAGCCACCGTTCGGCGGTTTAGAGCTTTAAAGTTAATGACTGGCCTCCATCCCCCTCCTACCGCTTCAGGTTTTTTAACAGCTTGAATTGGGCTATTGGTAATAGGGTTTAGTTCTTCACGAATAATGCCAAGTGCTAATAATTCTTTTACAATTACCTCCATTTCGGCCACTGCTCCGGGGTTGAGGGGATATTGCCTCACTGGCGGATGTACCCCCCCAATTATAATATGCACATAATTTGCGCCTAAATCACCGCAATCATTCTTAAAATGTGCGATGGCGGCTTTGTCTAGAATTTCACCTAATTTCTTTTTCCCTTCCAGTGTTAACACACTGTCTTGGATTTGTTGGGCTTTTACGGCAGGTACATCTACTGATTTATACCATTCTTGGTCGGGTATTATTTTTGTAGGGCCTACTTTCACTAATTTAGGTTTTAGTTTTTCCCATCTCTTTTTCGCAAATTGCCTTTTATTTTTAGGTATCTTCATTTCTTCAGCATCTTTTAATGTCAACAAATTGTATGGTCCTAACACCCACACAATTCCCTTCCAGATCCCTACCGGCATTTTGGCAATCGAGCCATCAGCTACCATTACTTTTAGGTGTCCGATTCGTTTTAAGGCTCTACGGGTCATGGACACCTCGGCCCCTGTGTCTACTAAATAGGGCACTCCCTCTACCTTAGCATAAAGGTTATCCCCTATTCTGTAAACCCCTTCTAGGGTGACCCGTGCCTTTGTTTCCATTATTTCCCAGGCCCCCCGGAGGCTGCAGCCTTGCGAGCCTCGAGGAAGGCCTTCCTTTCTTCTGGGTTCAGTTTGTCAAATTCTTCTTTGGGCATATATGCTGGACCTGGTCTTCGCACTGCTGGCTGTTGTCTTGGTTGGGGCCTCGTCTGCTGTCCTGGCTGGGTGGCCTGTCTCTGATTCCAGTTCGTTCTCTGCTGCTGAGGTCTCACGTCGGGGACAGTCTGAACTGGTTGCTGAGCTCCCTGCTGGACCTGCTGTTCGCTCCCTCGGGTGCGACTAGCGACTGGTCCGGTCCTCCTTTTCTCAGCGTTGTGCTTAGTTAGGCGATCCCACTTCTTAACGGAGGCTTCAATTTTCAGCGTCGTGCTATTTGGGGCTATTTTCACAAAGACAGCTTCGTTCCCTCTGTCCTTGACAATCATCCGCAGCACTTTGATATACCTATTTGGAGATATAACTTCCTTAATTTTGTGCCACACATTTAGCAGTGAAACGTCCCTTTTGAGTTGCTCTCTAGCCCTGCTAATATGGGCATCTTCATCCTCATCTTCGCCGTCCACCCATCTTTCGTAGACCTGTTGTGGTGTTTCGTTTGGTCCGACAGGGCTAGCGATGATGTACTGAAGCCATAGTTTCTTAGCACCATCTCCTCCTGGGGCGTCTCTAATCATAGGCCATGTCTCAACTAAATACTCTTTAGCTGTCTCTAGCCTACCTTTTTGGCGAACCAACTCCTTCAAGGTCTTAAATTGTTGCACCTCCCCCTCCATGTCATGTGGTTGGGGTACTGGGTTTGGTACTATTGTAGTTGATCCCAGCTGTGTCACATATTGGGACTGTTGGTTCAAAGAGGTTCTTGGGGCGGCTGGTACCGTTACAGTAACCGCTGCTCCATCGTTATCAGAACCTGAATTTAGGTCATCGTCGGCTCTCAGCTCACATTTTGCTTTATTATTTATTGCTTTTTTAAGCCTTCTCAACATAAAATCATGTGCCACCGCCACGTAGCCATCCCTGAAATTCTTAGTCAGGTCTTGGTGAATTAATAATGTGGTATATGGCGGAGCCTGTAAAATGTTAATAGCCTCGCGATAAATTATTCGCATAGTTAGAGGCATTTTACTATCTAGCTTATTGAGCCAGGCAGGTGGATAGGGGCGATCTACTTGCCCTGCCTCGGGTACGTAAGCTCTTCGCCCATCCTTTGTCTCGATCCATCCCAGGTTAAGATCTCTAGCTACCCTTGCTGAGGATTGGTACACGTCAAACGTAGGTTGAGGATTTTTCTTTCTTTTATTAACTGGTCTTGTAACTATTTTCGGGTTCTGGCCGGGGTTGCCCGGGTCATCTTCTGATGAGGTTGAGTCTTGGTCTTCGTCAGCGGGGTTAGCGCCAATCGCGGTCGAAACAGGAGCTTGCTCTTCATCGTCTTCCTCTTCGCTCCCATCTCCTGGCATCGCTAACGGTCCCATCGGGTTTACATTTCCCATATGCCTTTTTTGCGAAACCTGTGGCAGGGGCACCGGCGTTATGGGGGGTTGTCCCGGAAAGAGCTCCCGTGCTGTTCCAGGGGTAGACGTGACGGGGCTAAAGGTCACCGTTCCCCTTGGGGCCTTGTTTTTTCCCTTTGGGGTTTGTCTGCTCGGTCCCTCTTGCTCTTCGTCTTCCACCTCCCGGGCAGCTTCTGACTTCCTTCCACTTACCGGGAGAGGCACGGGAGATGTTTTAACTGGGGATGATGACTGGGGTGAGTCCCTGGGTTCTCCGTTTATTGATTGCTGGAGCTGGCGTCGTTCACGATCCATCTGTCTAGTACTGGTTAAAATCTCGTCTGTCACTGATTTAACTCGTTCCTCTCTCTGCTTTTTTGATATTACTATCACAAATTCTACTCCCGATGGTGTTGTTACAGGAGTCTTAGCTCTTAGAGTGAACGCTGCTACTGCTATGGACTCAGCCAGTTGCCACTGCATCTTTCCAGTTTTAATCCAATTTACAGCCATCACTATTCTCTCTGCTCCTTCTCCTAACGCTTTGTCGACCCCCCTCTCCAATGCTTTTGCCATCTCGTCCGCATATTGTGACTGATCGATTTTGGGGTTCCACTCTGTCCCTGGCACGTGTATTATCATGCCGTAGGGAGTGTTCCCGCCACTAGTTTTTGCCGCTATTATTGGCCGCTGATTATCTTTTTGTAATTCTTGTTTAACCTCTAATTCATATTCTTGTCCCGCTTCCTGCCTTAAAATGTTTCCAAGCGCTTTACTATGCGGTTTTAGTGATCTATCTGTTATTATCACTATAGCATCCCCCCGTATTTGCCAGGGGCTTCCCACATAGTGGCACAATATTACACCATTCCCGATTGAAACCCTTTTTGTTTCCTCCGGCAGCCCACCCAGGGGCGTCGTTCTTATCAGGGGAGTCATTTTCACACTTTTTCCTGGGCTTTCATTTTCTGATGCTCCTGCATCCTCCTCATGGACACATGAGCCCATATCAACAAAGCCCTCTTCACCAACGGCCTCAGCTGGCCTTTTCCGCATTTTTTGTAACTCTTTCTGCTTTTGATCAAATCCCGACTGCTCCCAGAGGTTGAAGCTTAATTCTTCAGCCCCCTTGGGATTTGCTAATTCCACCCTTATCTGCATTTTCTCAGCGAGGGATTTAATCGTAGAGTCCCACTGGACTCCGGTGCTAGTTACTTCCACTACGTTATACACATCCAACAACACAGTCCACCAGTGGACCCAAAGGCCCACCGTCCCAGGGGTGCATCCCTCTTGGGGGTGGTTTACCACTACTGTTGCTATGCCCATTATTTCGGGAAATTCACTCACGAACACTCCTGTTTCCTTCACCGACCTTTCCACCTCAGCTGTGAGGTCGGCAAGACGGATTGAAGGGTTGTTTACTTCCAGGTGCCTTCTTGCTCCTGGTGGCCATCGATCTACACCCTCGCCCAGTAGCATAACCACTACTGGTATATCTGGTTGTTCTAGAGGATGGGGTGCAGGCATTAACCCTGCTACCCCCTCTGTAGGGCTGGGGGGCTTTCCCCTCCCATTTCTCCCTATTATTCTTTCCATTACTTCACTAGCGTGTTCTATAGCCCGCTTTGCTTTCTTATTGCAGGAGTGGAGCTATCTATTTCCGAAGCCTTCCCCGCGCGCTTTGGGTTCAGGGACGTACTTTAGCTCCTGGTTACTCAGCTCCGTACCCGTGTACGTTGCCTCTACCTCTATCGGGACTACCGCCTTCGGGTTTCCTACCTTTACTCGTCGGCGGATGTCCTCTCTCAAACGGTGGGGTGTGTTGTCCTCTCGGGTCGGTTGTAATCCTTCCTGCTTCTCTTCTCCGGGATCTGGATGTCTTCTTGTTCCAATGGACACGTCTGCTAGGAACCGAAAAAGGCTGCCTCCACTAGAACATTAGTCTAGTGGAAACACCTACCTTCTCTCCTTGGTTCTCGACCACTTTCTTCTTGTGCCAATGGACACTCCTGTCAGGAACCGAAAAAGGCTGCTTCCACTAGAACATTAGTCTAGTGGAAATCCCTACCTTTTCTCCTTGGTTCTCGACAACTTTCTTCTTGTGCCAATGGACACTCCTGTCAGGAACCGAAAAAGGCTGCTTCCACTAGAACATTAGTCTAGTGGAAACCCCTACCTTTTCTCCTTGGTTCGCGACAACTTTCTTCTTGTGCCAATGGACACTCCTGTCAGGAACCGAAAAAAGGCTGCTTCCACTAGAACATTAGTCTAGTGGAAACACCTACCTTTCCTCCTTGGTTCTCGACGACTTTCTTCTTGTGCCAATGGACACTCCTGTCGGGAACCGAAAACTTAAAATTTTTCCAAAAACTCCAGGAGAAAAGGCAAGCGACCGGGAATCAGGGTTAGGTTTGCAGCGTCAGCCTCTGACACTGAGTCCGCTATCCAAGATAAGGGACTATAAATATCTTCAGGCACCCCGCAATAACTAAGCAAAGAGTATGGTAGTTTTGCTACAAATGGATACCTGAGATAACAAACCAATAAAATGGGCAACCGCACCCAATCTGGCAAGCCTAAATAGCGCAAACCATAGTTTAACATCACAAGTCTAAAAGAGACTGCCTCTCTCCGAGCAGCCTCTCAACATTAACTCTAACTGTTCAAGCCCTCCTTCTTTTTGTGGACAGGCCTGAACCACCCCTTGACTCAGCCCCCCCCTCAGGAAAGCGCGACGCAGCGCGCTCTGCCAAGTACACTCTCAGTACTTTCACAGCTGACCAGAGCAGCAGGCCGCTGTTAAAGCCCATTCACTTTGAATGGCCTTCTCACACTCAACCTCTTTTAGAGTGCAAGTCTCCTGGGGGAGCCAGTCACCGTTTCATTAACACAAAATAGTACAATCAACTTCAACTCAAAAATCACACTAGATTTTCACAATTAAAGAAGCTCTTTTCCATGAAACACTATTCATCAAAGAGACTATTTTGTGTTAGCTCAGGGTCGTATGACATGACAATTTATCAGCGAGTTCGCTATCAGCTCCAAGCACTGTGCCCTCCGCTCAGAGCCGCACTTACTCGGGTTCCTGTTTTGGGCCTCGATCGATCCCGATTTTGACAAAAATGAGTCAATCGAGCCCCACATTGGGCGCCACATGTCAACTTCCGCTTACCCGCAGGACTTAAATCGGGAAATATGTCCTGATCGACTCTCCAATTAAAGGGTTAGAAATTCCCCTTTTTCCTCACCAGCTCTAAGGCGTCAGCGTGAGGAGACGGGAATTAAATAAGCCGATATATCAAAGTGGATTCACCTAGGTTTGTTCACTGTCATCTTATCATGAGGCCAATCCGTTTTCATACACCTATCAATCCTGAGTGAGTAACCACACACACAGAGCCCAGGAATGCTAGCATGTACACCTCACTTCATTGGCAGCTCCACTTCTCTGAGTTGTTTGCATTTGTTATTGACCTAGTAATTTAATAATCCTTGTTAGAATCATACGGATTTGTTACATATCAAGCAGGAGTATTTGACTTATATTAATACAGATGGAAGCATTGGTTAGAGGTTATTCAAATGCACTTACCTTCTTCCAGACGTCCGATACTGTTTTCCGTCTTGGAAAAAATAATGAGGTGGACTTATAAAATGTCCGGAATAAATAAAATAAAATAAATAAAAAAAATAATGAGGGCTCATCAAACGTCCCAAATAAAATCATAAACAAACATTAAGGTCTTATAAAACGACCAAAGAATAAAAATAAAATCATAAACAAATGTGAAGGTCTTATAAAACGACCAAAGAATAAAAATAAAATCATAAACAAATGTGAAGGTCTTATAGAACGACCAAAAATAAAAATAAAATCATAAACAAATAAAAAGGTCTTATAAAACGACCAGACTTATTAAAACGTCCGAAAATAAATATAATAAAATCAAAACAATATGAGACAAGATAGTAGAATGATTAATACGAACCTTGTCTTTTAAATAATTTTATTAACAATAATAAGACAACCAATATAAATCAAAAATCACATTTAATGATAAAACTTTAAATCAATCAAAATAAAATAAAATAAAATAAAATAGAAAATTAAGAATAATATAAACCTTTTACAAAAGCTTTCTGAGATTGATCATTTCTCAAAAAAGCTTAAGACCTGATTCACAATAAGATGTTTTTGGCTGAAAATAATTTTGAAGATATGAGAGTGTATTAAATGGCCCCCACCCTAACACGCGATTAGTCATTCATATCTTCCTATTATACATCATTATTGCTAAAAGATTTGTACATTACCAATTATTGAAGAAAAGATTCCAGTCACAGCTTAATCCCAGTCCTTCGTAAAAATCCAATGTCCCAGGCAGCTGTAATCCTTCTTCGAGAATGCACTCTGTCCAGACCACCGCAGGGTGAGAAGGGGCGTCGCTCGGAGTTGGTGACGGCTTTTTATCCTCTTGGGCCACACCACTGACTCCTTCCGGTGAATGTCTCTCCGCGCACCTTCTCATATCAAAGCGCACTTGCTGGGACTCATTTCCAGTAATCTTCCACAGACGAGCCATGAAGATGAGTCATGAGGTCATACATTCCTTACAAATGTGTCATGGATACACAGCGTTGCATGATGAGTCATACATGAAAATATGTCAAGGTCTTCAGCTCTATTCGACAAATGATGAACGTTAAAATCAATAAAATCATATATATATTAATTAAGCAAGCATGAATAACATATATATACATGACATGTTAAATCCCAAATTCTCTCAGCTTGAACTTAACAGGTTAATTCTAATCTCTGTTGCACATCTTGTATATATCTTTGTTAAATCAAACAATACATACAGATAATCTTTTCAATGCAGTTACAGCAATATTATCAGCGATAAAAGACAGTATCGCTTGTAAATAAAATAAAAGAAAAGAAAAAGAAAGACAGCAAAACTTCATAGTTGGCTTTCAATGTGCTACAAACATTGCTCCAAAAATCAGGTTAACAATTATCGAATATAGATTGTGTTGTGTATTATTATTTAATTCAGGATATCATTTATTTATATTTAATTTGTATCTTATATGGAATGTCCGGGCAATGCTGAGTGGGTGGCTTAGTTGTACAGGTTTGGCGGCATCTGGTGGTTACTTTGAGGAATTACACCCAGAGGCCAAAGAATATTTATCAGTCCTATAGACACCTATTGGTCTCTAACTAAGAATTGAGTCTAGCCCATTAATTTGTTATCTCATTTTACATGATATGGCGTTTCATCTGACCCTACTCAATCTACTCAATTCAACAACATTTTAGCTACATGGTCCCAATAGACTTTTTTGTGCGTCTCGGGGTGCTACACGTGCCTGCCAATTTTTGTTGCTCTAGCTCAAACGTGCCGGGCTTGGTTTTTATTTTTCTATGCTAGGGGGCGCTATCGAGTCGCATTGTTATGACGACTTAATAATATCAAATTTTTCGCCGGGCCTGAGGAGTGTGCAAAGTTCGGTGAGTTTTCGTGAATGTTTAGGTACCCAAAATCGCGATCGTTTGCGGAGAATAAAGAAGAAGAAGAAGAAGAAGAAGAAGAAGAAGAAGAAGAAGAAGAAGAAGAAGAAGAATTTTTACAAAAACAATAGGGACCTCGCAGCGGTCGCTGCTCGGGCCCTAATAATAATTTTTACAAAAACAATAGGGACCTCGCAGCGGTCGCTGCTCGGGCCCTAATAATAATTTTTACAAAAACAATAGGGACCTCGCAGCGGTCGCTGCTCGGGTCCTAATAATAATAATAATAATAATAATAATAATAATTTTTACAAAAACAATAGGGACCTCGCAGCGGTCGCTGCTCAGGCCCTAACTAGAGCTGCGAGCAGCTATAAAGGGCCCTCGCAGCCCGGGCCACGTTGGGGTCCTTGCACGTTGGGGTACTGGCACGTTGGGGTACAGGCATATTGGAAGCAAAATTTCTTTGAAAATGGCATAATAAACGTTTACATGTAGAATTTTTTTTTGCCAGTGTGTGTCAAGCTCAACGGGTTTTGGTGATTGTTAAGACCTGCAAAAATCAGCGTCCTTATTTATTTTTAGGCAATGAGTTGCCCTGATTGGTATTTTTTGTAAAAGTGTATATATACATCATCGCTCGTTGTACTCATTGCACAATGTTACTTTTATTGTCCAAAGGGGCAATCAAAAATGAATAAAACAAAATGGAAACGTACATACGTTTGGATCGGTGTGAAGCCAGTGAACAATTTGAGGGGTGGAAACTAAAAGAATATTCATAAATGACTTAGTTATAACACTTAGAATGAGTTTACATTTTTTGTACAAAATACCGTATGTGTTTTTGTTTTTTTTATATATTATGCCTCAAGGGCTAGGTGGCGCTGTATTTATAACTGAATGTTGTCATAGAGATACCTTCAGGCCTTGATTATAAGCATACATGTCAAGTGTGGGATTTTTTTTGGAGCATGTACCGTGGAGTTATTATGCATATCCTTCATTCACGATATTGCTTTTAATGTCCACAGAGGCTATCAAAAATAAATAAAAATATATATATGTTTGGATAAGTCTGATGCCAGTGAACATTTTGAGTGGTGGAAACAAAAAGAATATTCATAAATGACTTAGTTATCACACTTAGAATGAGTTTACATTTTTTGTACAAAATACCGTATGTGGGGTATTTTTTTTTTATGCCTCAAGGGCTAGGTGACGCTGCATATATAACTGAATGTTGTCATAGAGATAGCTTCAGGCCTTGACGATAAACATACATGTCAAGTTTGGGATTTTTTGGAGCATGTACCGGGGAGTTATTAAGCATATCCTTTTTCAGTGCGAAACACAAATTTTGATGCCCCGCCTTCATCATATAGTATTTCGAAAAGTCAAGATTTTTCCCCCTGTCGTTGGCTCAGGTCTTGACATGGTCCAGGTCAAGTCTTAACTCAGTCAGATGAAACGTGTAGGAGAAGTGGGCAAAAGTCTGCCCCCTGTGAATGTGCAAAAATCATCAAAAATGGGACATTCAAAAATTCGTAGCTCACTTCCTGTTCATTTTAGCATATGGGTACAAGAGACTTTTTTGTAGGTCTTGGGCTCCCTCATACACCTAAAAATATTCGTCGTTCTTGCTTAAACGTACAACCGGGGCTGCTTCGTTAAAAATTTCGAGGGGGCGCTATTGAGTCATTTTTGTAAAAATAGCACAATCAACAATAAAATATTGCTCATTTTACCAGGCCAGATGTGTGTGCCAAGTTTCAGGAGTTTTTGTGCCAGTTTAGGCCCTCAAAATTGGTGTTGTTTTCTTGGAGAACAGCGCTTAGCCACGCCCACAGCGATTCGCGAAAACTCACAAACTTCGTATTGTGACATCATGAAGAGCGAAACCCTCATCTGAGCAAATATGAGGTAGCTGCAGTTAATGGGGTTGGAGAAAAACATTGAAGAAAAATCGTAAGAAAAAAAATTGCCAGTAGGTGGCGCTATCAGTAAGATGAAATATAAGTACGTAGATGTCTTAAGGGCTGGACTCTCATCAAATGTGTGAAATTTTGAGAAGATAGGATCATCTGGGTCAAGTTAAAGCAGCTTTTATTGCCACGAAAAATTACCAGACTTTGCGGCACCATAGCGGCCACGCCCTTTGGCGAAAAGTTACAATATTCGGTGTAGGGCATGATCAACATCTTAAGGCTTGTCTGACCAATTTTCAACTGGATCCCTTCAAAGAGCTTGGCACAGTAGCTAAAAACGTAAAGTATGACATTTATTGTCACCACTAGGTGGTGCTATATATATAACAGAATTTTATCACATAGATGTCTTCAGGCCGTGACTATTAAGTTGCATGAGAAGTTTGAGATTTTTTGGAGCTTGTACATGGGAGTTATTCAGCATTTTGTCTTTCTGGACAAATGAAATTTTAAAGGCAATATTTGATGCCCCGCCCCCGTCATATAGTATTTCAAAAAGTCAAGATATTTTGCCCAGTTGTTGTCTCAGGTCTTGAGATGATACATGGCAAGTTTGAAGTCAACTGGCTGAAAAATATTTGCAAAGGGGGAAAAAGTATGACCACAGTGAATGTGCCAAAATGGGCCAAAATTGGACATTCAAAAATTCATAGCTCACTTCCTGTACATTTTAGGAAATGGCTTCCACTGACTTTTTTGTGCGTCTCGGGGTGCTACACGTGCCTGCCAATTTTCGTAGCTCTAGCTCAAACGGGCCGGGATTGGTTTTTATTTTTCTATGCTAGGTGGCGCTATAGAGTTGCGTTGTTATGACAACTACATAATATGAAATTTTTCACCGGGCACGAAGAGACTGCAAAGTTTGGTGAGTTTTCGTAAATGTTTAGGCCCTCAAAAATGAGATCGTTTACGGAGAAGAAGAAGAAGAAGAAGAAGAAGAATTCTTACAAAAACAAGAGGGACCTCGCAGCGGTCGCTGCTCGGGCCCTAATAATAATAATAATAATAATAATAATAATAATAATAATAATAATAATTTTTACAAAAACAATAGGGACCTCGCAGCGGTCGCTGCTCGGGCCCTAATAATAATAATAATTTTTACAAAAACAATAGGGACCTCGCAGCAGTCGCTGCTCGGGCCCTAAATATATATATGTTTGGATAAGTCTGATGCCAGTGAACATTTTGAGTGGTGGAAACTAAAAGAATATTCATAAATGACTTAGTTATCACACTTAGAATGAGTTTACATTTTTTGTACAAAATACCGTATGTGGGGTATTTTTTTTTCATGCCTCAAGGGCTAGGTGGCGCTGCATATATAACTGAATGTTGTCATAGAGATAACTTCAGGCCTTGACGATAAACATACATGTCAAGTTTGGGATTTTTTGGAGCATGTACCGGGGAGTTATCAAGCATATCCTTTTTCATTGCGAAACACAAATTTTGATGCCCCGCCCTCATCATATAGTATTTCGAAAGGTCAAGATTTTTCCCCCTGTCGTTGGCTCAGGTCTTGACATGGTCCAGGTCAAGTCTTAACTCCGTCAGATGAAACGTGTAGGAGAAGTGGGCAAAAGTATGCCCCCTGAAAATGTGCAAAAATCGTCAAAAATGGGACATTCAAAAATTCGTAGCTCACTTCCTGTTCATTTTAGCATATGGGTCCAAGAGACTTTTTTGTAGGTCTTTGGCTCCCTCATACACCTAAAAATTTTCGTAGATCTTGCTTAAACGTACAATCGGGGCTGCTTCGTTAAAAATTTCTAGGGGGCGCTATTGAGTCATTTTTGTAAAAATAGGACAATACATGATAAAATATTGCTCATTTTGCCAGGCCAGATGTGTGTGCCAAGTTTCATGAGTTTCTGCGCATGTTTAGACCATCAAAACTGGCGTTGTTTTCTTGGCGAACAGTGCTTAGCCACGCCCACAGTGATTCGCGAAAACTCACAAACTTCGTGTTGTGACATCATGAAGGCCGAAACCCTCATCTGAGCAAATATGAGGTTGGTCCAGTTAACGTGTTTGGAGAAAAATGTACAAGAAAATTCGTAAGAAAAAAAATTGCCACTAGGTGGCGCTATCAGTAAGATGAAATATAAGTACGTAGATGTCTTTAGGGCTGGACTCTCATCAAATGTGTGAAATTTTGAGAAGATAGGATCATCTCGGTCAAGTTCATGCAGCTTTTATTGTCACGAAAAATCTTCAGACTTTGCGGCACCGTAGCGGCCACGCCCTTTGGCGAAAGTTACAATATTCGGTGTGGGGCATGATCAACATCTTAAGGATTTTCTGACCAACTTTCAACTGGATCCCTTCAACGAGCTCAGCGCAGTAGCTAAAAACGTAAAGTATGACATTTATTGTTACCACTAGGTGGTGCTATATGTATAACTGAATTTTATCATATAGATGTTTTCAGGCCGTGACTATTACGTTGCCTGAGAAGTTTGAGATTTTTTGGAGCTTGAACATGGGAGTTATTAAGCATTTGCTCTTTCTGGACAAATGAAATTTTAAAGACAATATTTGATGCCCCGCCCCCATCATATAGTATTTCTAAAAGGCAAGACTTTTTGCCCAGTTGTTCTCTCAGGTCTTGAGATGATAAATGCCAAGTTTGATGTGAATTGGATGAAAAATGTTTGCAGAGGGGGAAAAAGCATGACCACAGTGAATGTGCCAAAATAGGCCAAAATTGGACATAAAAAAATTCATAGCTCATTTCCTGTACATTTTAGCTACATGGTCCCAATAGACTTTTTTGTGCGTCTCGGGGTGCTACACGTGCCTGCCAATTTTCGTTGCTCTAGCTCAAACGTGCCAGGCTTGGTTTTTATTTTTCTACGCTAGGGGGCGCTATAGAGTCGCGTTGTTATGACGACTTCATAATATAAAATTTTTCGCCGGGCCTGAGGAGTGTGCAAAGTTTGGTGAGTTTTCGTGAATGTTTAGGTCCTCAAAAATGCGATCGTTTACGGAGAATAATAATAATAATAATAATAATAATAATAATAATTCGAAAGAAAAACAATAGGGACCTCGCAGCGGTCGCTGCTCGGGCCCTAATAATAATAATAATAATAATAATTTTTACAAAAACAATAGGGACCTCGCAGCGGTCGCTGCTCAGGCCCTAATAATAATAATAATAATAATAATAATAATAATAATAATTTTTACAAAAACAATAGGGACCTCGCAGCGGTCGCTGCTCGGGCCCTAAATATATATATGTTTGGATAAGTCTGATGCCAGTGAACATTTTGAGTGGTGGAAACTAAAAGAATATTCATAAATGACTTAGTTATCACACTTAGAATGAGTTTACATTTTTTGTACAAAATACCGTATGTGGGGTATTATTTTTTTATGCCTCAAGGGCTAGGTGACGCTGCATATATAACTGAATGTTGTCATAGAGATAGCTTCAGGCCTTGACGATAAACATACATGTCAAGTTTGGGATTATTTGGAGCATGTACCGGGGAGTTATTAAGCATATCCTTTTTCAGTGCGAAACACAAATTTTGATGCCCCGCCTTCATCATATAGTATTTCGAAAAGTCAAGCTTTTTCCCCCTGTCGTTGGCTCAGGTCTTGACATGGTCCAGGTCAAGTCTTAACTCAGTCAGATGAAACGTGTAGGAGAAGTGGGCAAAAGTCTGCGCCCTGTGAATGTGCAAAAATCGTCAAAAATGGGACATTCAAAAATTCGTAGCTCACTTCCTGTTCATTTTAGCATATGGGTCCAAGAGACTTTTTTGTAGGTCTTGGGCTCCCTCATACACCTAAAAATTTTCGTAGATCTTGCTTAAACGTACAACCGGGGCTGCTTCATTAAAAACTCCTAGGGGGCGCTATTGAGTCATTTTTGTAAAAATAGCACAATCAACAATAAAATATTGTTCATTTTACCAGGCCAGATGTGTGTGCCAAGTTTCATGAGTTTCTGCGCATGTTTAGACCCTCAAAACTGGCGTTGTTTTCTTGGCGAACAGTGCTTAGCCACGCCCACAGCGATTCGCGAAAACTCACAAACTTCGTGTTGTGACATCATGAAGGCCGAATCCCTCATCTGAGCAAATATGAGGTAGGTCCAGTTAACGTGTTTGGAGAAAAACGTAGAAGAAAATTCGTAAGAAAAAAAATTGCCACTAGGTGGCGCTATCAGTAAGATGAAATATAAGTTCATAGATGTCTTTAGGGCTGGACTCTCATCAAATGTGTGAAATTTTGAGAAGATAGGATCATCTCGGTCAAGTTAATGCAGCTTTTATTGTCACGAAAAATCTTTAGACTTTGCGGCACCGTAGCGGCCACGCCCTTTGGCGAAAAGTTACAATATTCGGTGTGGGGCATGATCAACATCTTAAGGCTTTTCTGACCAATTTTCAACTGGATCCCTTCAACGAGCTCAGCGCAGTAGCTAAAAACGTAAAATATGACATTTATTGTTACCACTAGGTGGCGCTATATGTATAACTGAATTTTATCATATAGATGTTTTCAGGTCGTGACTATTACATTGCCTGAGAAGTTTGAGATTTTTTGGAGCTTGAACATGGGAGTTGTTAAGCATTTGCTCTTTCTGGACAAATGAAATTTTAAAGGCAATATTTGATGCCCCGCCCTCGTCATATAGTATTTCAAAAAGGCAAGATGTTTTGCCCAGTTGTTCTCTCAGGTCTTGAGATGATAAATGCCAAGTTTGAAGTCAATGGGATGAAAAATGTTTGCATAGGGGGAAAAAGCATGACCACAGTGAATGTGCCAAAATAGGCCAAAATTGGACATTAAAAAATTCATAGCTCACTTCCTGTACATTTTAGCTCCATGGTCCCAATAGACTTTTTTTGTGCGTCTCGGGGTGCTACACGTGCCTGCCAATTTTTGTTGCTCTAGCTCAAACGTGCCGGGCTTGGTTTTTATTTTTCTACGCTAGGGGGCGCTATCGAGTCGCATTGTTATGGCGACTTAATAATATCAAATTTTTCGCCGGGCCTGAGGAGTGTGCAAAGTTCGGTGAGTTTTCGTGAATGTTTAGGTACCCAAAATCGCGATCGTTTGCGGAGAATAAAGAAGAAGAAGAAGAAGAATAATAACTAGAGCTGCGAGCAGCTATAAAGGGCCCTCGCAGCCCGGGCCACGTTGGGGTCCTTGCACGTTGGGGTACTTGCACGTTGGGGTACTGGCACGTTGGGGTACTGGCATATTGGAAGCAAAATTTCTTTGAAAATGGCATAATAAACGTTTACATGTAGAATATTTTTTTGCCAGTGTGTGTGTCAAGCTCAAAGGGTTTTGGTGATTCTTAAGACCTGCAAAAATCAGCGTCCTTTTTTATTTTTAGGCAATGAGTTGCCCTGATTGGTATTTTTTGTAAAAGTGTATATACACATCATCGCTCATTGTACTCATTGCACAATGTTACTTTTATTGTCCAAAGGGGCAATCAAAAATGAATAAAACAAAATGTAAACGTACATACGTTTGGATCGGTGTGAAGCCAGTGAACAATTTGAGTGGTGGAAACTAAAAGAATATTCATAAATGACTTAGTTATCACACTTAGAATGAGTGTACATTTTTTGTACAAAATACCGTATGTGGGGTATTTGTCTTTTTTTTAATATAAGCCTCAAAGGCTAGGTGGCGCTGTATTTATAACTGAATGTTGTCATAGAGATACCTTCAAGCCTTGATTATAAGCATACATGTCAAGTGTGGGATTTTTTTTGGAGCATGTACCGTGGAGTTATTAAGCATATCCTTCATTCACGATATTGCTTTTAATGTCCATAGAGGCTATCAAAAATAAACAAAAATATATATATGTTTGGATAAGTCTGATGCCAATGAACATTTTGAGTGGTGGAAACTAAAAGAATATTCATAAATGACTTAGTTATCACACTTAGAATGAGTTTACATTTTTTGTACAAAATACCGTATGTGGGGTATTTTTTTTTCATGCCTCAAGGGCTAGGTGGCGCTGCATATATAACTGAATGTTGTCATAGAGATAACTTCAGGCCTTGACGATAAACATACATGTCAAGTTTGGGATTTTTTGGAGTATGTACCAGGGAGTTATCAAGCATATCCTTTTTCATTGCGAAACACAAATTTTGATGCCCCGCCCTCATCATATAGTATTTCGAAAAGTAAAAATGTTTCCCCCTGTCGTTGGCTCAGGTCTTGACATGGTCCAGGCCAAGTCTTAACTCAGTCGGATGAAACGTGTAGGAGAAGTGGGCAAAAGTCTGCCCCCTGTGAATGTGCAAAAATCATCAAAAATGGGACATTCAAAAATTCGTAGCTCACTTCCTGTTCATTTTAGCATATGGGTACAAGAGACTTTTTTTGTAGGTCTTGGGCTCCCTCATACACCTAAAAATATTCGTCGTTCTTGCTTAAACGTACAACCGGGGCTGCTTCGTTAAAAATTTCGAGGGGGCGCTATTGAGTCATTTTTGTAAAAATAGCACAATCAACAATAAAATATTGCTCATTTTACCAGGCCAGATGTGTGTACCAAGTTTAAGGAGTTTCTGTGCATGTTTAGACCCTCAAAACTGGCGTTGTTTTCTTGGAGAACAGCGCTTAGCCACGCCCATAGCAATTCGCAAAAACTCACAAACTTCGTGTTGTGACATCATGAAGGCCGAAACCCTCATCTGAGCAAATATGAGGTAGGTCCAGTTAACGTGTTTGGAGAAAAACGTAGAAGAAAATTCGTAAGAAAAAAAATTGCCACTAGGTGGCGCTATCAGTTAGATGAAATGTAAGTTAGTAGATGTCTTTAGAGCTGGACTCTCATCAAATGTGTGAAATTTTGAGAAGATAGGATCATCTCGGTCAAGTTAATGCAGCTTTTATTTTCACGAAAAATCTTCAGACTTTGCGTCACCGTAGCGGCCACGCCCTTTGGCGAAAAGTTACAATATTCGGTGTGGGGCATCATCAACATCTTAAGGCTTTTCTGACCAATTTTCAACTGGATCCCTTCAACGAGCTCAGCACAGTAGCTAAAAACGTAAAGTATGACATTTATTGTAACCACTAGGTGGCGCTATATGTATAACTGAATTTTGTCATATAGATGTTTTCAGGCCGTGACTATTACGTTGCCTGAGAAGTTTGAGATTTTTTGGAGCTTGTACATGTGAGTTATTCAGCATTTGCTCTTTCTGGACAAATGAAATTTTAAAGGCAATATTTGATGCCCCGCCCCCGTCATATAGTATTTCGAAAAGGCAAGACTTTTTGCCCAGCTGTTCTCTTAGGTCTTGAGATGATAAATGCCAAGTTTGAAGTCAATGGGATGAAAAATGTTTGCATAGGGGGAAAAAGCATGACCACAGTGAATGTGCCAAAATAGGCCAAAATTGGACATTAAAAAATTCATAGCTCACTTCCTGTACATTTTAGCTACATGGTCCCAATAGACTTTTTTTGTGCGTCTCGGGGTGCTACACGTGCCTACCAATTTTCGTTGCTCTAGCTCAAACGTGCCGGGCTTGGTTTTTATTTTTTCTATGCTAGGGGGCGCTATAGAGTCGCGTTGTTATAACGACTTCATAATATCAAATTTTTCGCCGGACCTGAGGAGTGTGCAAAGTTCGGTGAGTTTTCGTGAATATTTAGGTACCCAAAATCGCGATTGTTTGCGGAGAATAAAGAAGAAGAAGAAGAAGAAGAAGAATAACTAGAGCTGCGAGCAGCTATAAAGGGCCCTCGCAGCCCGGGCCACGTTGGGGTCCTTGCACGTTGGGGTACTTGCACGTTAGGGTACTGGCACGTTGGGGTACAGGCATATTGGAAGCAAAATTTCTTTGAAAATGGCATAATAAACGTTTACATGTAGAATATTTTTTTTGCCAGTGTCTGTCAAGCTCAACGGGTTTTGGTGATTGTTTAGACCTGCAAAAATCAGCATCCTTATTTATTTTTAGGCAATGAGTTGCCCTGATTGGTATTTTTTGTAAAAGTGTATATATACATCATCGCTCGTTGTACTCATTGCACAATGTTACTTTTATTGTCCAAAGGGGCAATCAAAAATGAATAAAACAAAATGGAAACGTACATACGTTTGGATCGGTGTGAAGCCAGTGAACAATTTGAGTGGTGGAAACTAAAAGAATATTCATAAATGACTTAGTTATAACACTTAGAATGAGTTTACATTTTTTGTACAAAATACCGTATGTGTTTTTTTTTTTTATATAAGCCTCAAGGGCTAGGTGGCGCTGTATTTATAACTGAATGTTGTCATCGAGATACCTTCAGGCCTTGATTATAAGCATACATGTAAAGTGTGGGATTTTTTTTGGAGCATGTACCGTGGAGTTATTAAGCATATCCTTCATTCACGATATTGCTTTTAATGTCCACAGAGGCTATCAAAAATAAATAAAAATATATATATGTTTGGATAAGTCTGATGCCAGTGAACATTTTGAGTGGTGGAAACTAAAAGAATATTCATAAATGACTTAGTTATCACACTTAGAATGAGTTTACATTTTTTGTACAAAATACCGTATGTGGGGTATTTTTTTTTTATGCCTCAAGGGCTAGGTGACGCTGCACATATAACTGAATGTTGTCATTGAGATAGCTTCAGGCCTTGACGATAAACATACATGTCAAGTTTGGGATTTTTTGGAGCATGTACCGGGGAGTTATGAAGCATATCCTTTTTCAGTGCGAAACACAAAATTTGATGCCCCGCCTTCATCATATAGTATTTCGAAAAGTCAAGATTTTTCCCCCTGTTGTTGGCTCAGGTCTTGACATGGTCCAGGTCAAGTCTTAACTCAGTCAGATGAAACGTGTAGGAGAAGTGGGCAAAAGTCTGCCCCCTGTGAATGTGCAAAAATCGTCAAAAATGGGACATTCAAAAATTTGTAGCTCACTTCCTGTTCATTTTAGCATATGGGTCCAAGAGACTTTTTTGTAGGTCTTTGGCTCCCTCATACACCTAAAAATTTTCGTAGATCTTGCTTAAACGTACAATCGGGGCTACTTCGTTAAAAATTTCTAGGGGGCGCTATTGAGTCATTTTTGTAAAAATAGGACAATACATGATAAAATATTGCTCATTTTGCCAGGCCAGATATGTGTGCCAAGTTTCATGAGTTTCTGCGCATGTTTAGACCCTCAAAACTGGCGTTGTTTTCTTGGCGAACAGTGCTTAGCCACGCCCACAGCGATTCGCGAAAACTCACAAACTTCGTGTTGTGACATCATGAAAGCCGAATCCCTCATCTGAGCAAATATGAGGTAGGTCCAGTTCACGTGTTTGGAGAAAAAACGTAGAAGAAAATTCGTAAGAAAAAAAATTGCCACTAGTTGGCGCTATCAGTAAGATGAAATATAAGTTCATAGATGTCTTTAGGGCTGGACTCTCATCAAATGTGTGAAATTTTGAGAAGATAGGATCATCTCGGTCAAGTTCATGCAGCTTTTATTGTCACGAAAAATCTTTAGACTTTGCGGCACCGTAGCGGCCACGCCCTTTGGCGAAAAGTTACAATATTCGGTGTGGGGCATGATCAACATCTTAAGGCTTTTCTGACCAATTTTCAACTGGATCCCTTCAACGAGCTCAGCGCAGTAGCTAAAAACGTAAAGTATGACATTTATTGTTACCACTAGGTGGCGCTATATGTATAACAGAATTTTATCATATAGATGTTTTCAGGCCGTGACTATTACATTGCCTGAGAAGTTTGAGATTTTTTGGAGCTCGAACATGGGAGTTATTAAGCATTTGCTCTTTCTGGACAAATGAAATTTTAAAGGCAATATTTGATGCCCTGCCCACGTCATATAGTATTTCAAAAAGGCAAGATGTTTTGCCCAGTTTTTCTCTCAGGTCTTGAGATGATAAATGCCAAGTTTGAAGTCAATTGGATGAAAAATGTTTGCAAAGGGGGAAAAAGCATGACCACAGTGAATGTGCCAAAATAGGCCAAAATTGGACATTAAAAAATTCATAGCTCACTTCCTGTACATTTTAGCTACATGGTCCCAATAGACTTTTTTGTGCGTCTCGGGGTGCTACACGTGCCTGCCAATTTTTGTTGCTCTAGCTCAAACGTGCCGGGCTTGGTTTTTATTTTTCTACGCTAGGGGGCGCTATCGAGTCGCATTGTTATGACGACTTAATAATATCAAATTTTTCGCCGGGCCTGAGGAGTGTGCAAAGTTCGGTGAGTTTTCGTGAATGTTTAGGTACCCAAAATCGCGATCGTTTGCGGAGAATAAAGAATAATAATAATAACTAGAGCTGCGAGCAGCTATAAAGGGCCCTCGCAGCCCGGGCCACGTTGGAGTCCTTGCACGTTGGGGTACTTGCACGTTAGGGTACTGGCACGTTGGGGTACTGGCATATTGGAAGCAAAATTTCTTTGAAAATAGCATAATAAACGTTTACATGTAGAATATTTTTTTTGCCAGTGTGTGTCAAGCTCAACGGGTTTTGGGGATTGTTAAGACCTGCAAAAATCAGCGCCCTTTTTTATTTTTAGGCAATGAGTTGCCCTGATTGGTATTTTTTGTAAAAGTGTATATATACATCATCGCTCGTTGTACTCATTGCACAATGTTACTTTTATTGTCCAAAGGGGCAATCAAAAATGAATAAAACAAAATGGAAACGTACGTACGTTTGGATCGGTGTGAAGCCAGTGAACAATTTGAGTGGTGGAAACTAAAAGAATATTCATAAATGACTTAGTCATCACACTTAGAATGAGTTTACATTTTTTGTACAAAACACCGTATGTGGGTTTTTTTTTTTTATGCCTCAAGGGCGAGGTGGCGCTGAATTTATAACTGAATGTTGTCATCGAGATACCTTCAGGCCTTGATTATAAGCATACATGTCAAGTGTGGGATTTTTTTTGGAGCATGTACCGTGGAGTTATTAAGCATATCCTTCATTCACGATATTGCTTTTAATGTCCATAGAGGCTATCAAAAATAAATAAAAATAAATATATGTTTGGATAAGTCTGATGCCAGTGAACATTTTGAGTGGTGGAAACTAACAGAATATTCATAAATGACTTCGTTATCACACTTAGAATGAGTTTACATTTTTTGTACAAAATACCGTACGTGGGTTTTTTTTTTTTTATGCCTCAAGGGCTAGGTGGCGCTGCATATATAACTGATTGTTGTCATAGAGATAACTTCAGGCCTTGACGATAAACATACATGTCAAGTTTGGGATTTTTTGGAGCATGTCCCGGGGAGTTATCAAGCATATCCTTTTACATTGCGAAACACAAATTTTGATGCCCCGCCCTCATCATACAGTATTTCGAAAAGTCAAAAATTTTCCCCCTGTCGTTGGCTCAGGTCTTGACATGGTCCAGGCCAAGTCTTAACTCAGTCGGATGAAACGTGTAGGAGAAGTGGGCAAAAGTCTGCCCCCTGTGAATGTGCAAAAATCGTCAAAAATGGGACATTCAAAAATTCGTAGCTCATTTCCTGTTCATTTTAGCATATGGGTACAAGAGACTTTTTTGTAGGTCTTGGGCTCCCTCATACACCTAAAAATATTCGTCGTTCTTGCTTAAACGTACAACCGGGGCTGCTTCGTTAAAAATTTTGAGGGGGCGCTATTGAGTCATTTTTGTAAAAATAGCACAATCAACAATAAAATATTGCTCATTTTACCAGGCCAGATGTGTGTGCCAAGTTTCAGGAGTTTTTGTGCCAGTTTAGGCCCTCAAAATTGGTGTTGTTCTCTTGGCGAACAGCGCTTATTCACGCCCACAGCGATTCGCGAAAACTCACAAACTTCGTATTGTGACATCATGAAGACCGAAACCCTCATCTGAGCAAATATGAGGTAGGTGCAGTTAATGGGGTTGGAGAAAAACATTGAAGAAAAATCGTAAGAAAACAAATTGCCAGTAGGTGGCGCTATCAGTAAGATGAAATATAAGTACATAGATGTCTTAAGGGCTGGACTCTCATCAAATGTGTGAAATTTTGAGAAGATAGGATCATCTGGGTCAAGTTAAAGCAGCTTTTATTGCCACGAAAAATTACCAGACTTTGCGGCACCGTAGCGGCCACGCCCTTTGGCGAAAAGTTACAATATTCGGTGTAGGGCATGATCAACATCTTAAGGCTTGTCTGACCAATTTTCAACTGGATCCCTTCAAAGAGCTTGGCACAGTAGCTAAAAACGTAAAGTATGACATTTATTGTCACCACTAGGTGGTGCTATATATATAACAGAATTTTATCATATAGATGTCTTCAGGCCGTGACTATTAAGTTGCATGAGAAGTTTGAGATTTTTTGGAGCTTGTACATGGGAGTTATTCAGCATTTTGTCTTTCTGGACAAATGAAATTTTAAAGGCAATATTTGATGCCCCTCCCCCGTCATATAGTATTTCAAAAAGTCAAGATATTTTGCCCAGTTGTTGTCTCAGGTCTTGAGATGATACATGGCAAGTTTGAAGTCAACTGGCTGAAAAATATTTGCAAAGGGGGAAAAAGTATGACCACAGTGAATGTGCCAAAATGGGCCAAAATTGGACATTCAAAAATTCATAGCTCACTTCCTGTACATTTTAGGAAATGGCTTCCACTGACTTTTTTGTGCGTCTCGGGGTGCTACACGTGCCTGCCAATTTTCGTAGCTCTAGCTCAAACGGGCCGCGATTGGTTTTTATTTTTCTACGCTAGGTGGCGCTATAGAGTTGCGTTGTTATGACAACTACATAATATCAAATTTTTCTCCGGGCACGAAGAGACTGCAAAGTTTGGTGAGTTTTCGTAAATGTTTAGGCCCTCAAAAATGAGATCGTTTACGGAGAAGAAGAAGAAGAAGAAGAAGAAGAATTCTTACAAAAACAAGAGGGACCTCGCAGCGGTCGCTGCTCGGGCCCTAATAATAATAATAATAATAATAATAATTTTTACAAAAACAATAGGGACCTCGCAGCGGTCGCTGCTCGGGCCCTAATAATAATAATAATTTTTACAAAAACAATAGGGACCTCGCAGCGGTCGCTGCTCGGGCCCTAACTAGAGCTGCGAGCAGCTATAAAGGGCCCTCGCAGCCCGGGCCACGTTGGAGTCCTTGCACGTTGGGGTACTTGCACGTTAGGGTACTGGCACGTTGGGGTACTGGCATATTGGAAGCAAAATTTCTTTGAAAATGGCATAATAAACGTTTACATGTAGAATATTTTTTTTGCCAGTGTGTGTCAAGCTCAACGGGTTTTGGGGATTGTTAAGACCTGCAAAAATCTGCGTCCTTTTTTATTTTTAGGCAATGAGTTGCCCTGATTGGTATTTTTTGTAAAAGTGTATATATACATCATCGCTCGTTGTACTCATTGCACAATGTTACTTTTATTGTCCAAAGGGGCAATCAAAAATGAATAAAACTAAATGGAAACGTACATACGTTTGGATCGGTGTGAAGCCAGTGAACAATTTGAGTGGTGGAAACTAAAAGAATATTCATAAATGACTTAGTCATCACACTTAGAATGAGTTTACATTTTTTGTACAAAATACCGTATGTGTTTTTTTTTATTTTTTATATAAGCCTCAAGGGCTAGGTGGCGCTATATGTATAACTGAATTTTATCATATAGATGTTTTCAGGTCGTGACTATTACATTGCCTGAGAAGTTTGAGATTTTTTGGAGCTTGAACATGTGAGTTGTTAAGCATTTGCTCTTTCTGGACAAATGAAATTTTAAAGGCAATATTTGATGCCCCGCCCTCGTCATATAGTATTTCAAAAAGGGAAGATGTTTTGCCCAGTTGTTCTCTCAGGTCTTGAGATGATAAATGCCAAGTTTGAAGTCAATGGGATGAAAAATGTTTGCATAGGGGGAAAAAGCATGACCACAGTGAATGTGCCAAAATAGGCCAAAATTGGACATTAAAAAATTCATAGCTCACTTCCTGTACATTTTAGCTCCATGGTCCCAATAGACTTTTTTTGTGCGTCTCGGGGTGCTACACGTGCCTGCCAATTTTTGTTGCTCTAGCTCAAACGTGCCGGGCTTGGTTTTTATTTTTCTACGCTAGGGGGCGCTATCGAGTCGCATTGTTATGGCGACTTAATAATATCAAATTTTTCGCCGGGCCTGAGGAGTGTGCAAAGTTCGGTGAGTTTTCGTGAATGTTTAGGTACCCAAAATCGCGATCGTTTGCGGAGAATAAAGAAGAAGAAGAAGAAGAATAATAACTAGAGCTGCGAGCAGCTATAAAGGGCCCTCGCAGCCCGGGCCACGTTGGGGTCCTTGCACGTTGGGGTACTTGCACGTTGGGGTACTGGCACGTTGGGGTACTGGCATATTGGAAGCAAAATTTCTTTGAAAATGGCATAATAAACGTTTACATGTAGAATATTTTTTTGCCAGTGTGTGTGTCAAGCTCAAAGGGTTTTGGTGATTCTTAAGACCTGCAAAAATCAGCGTCCTTTTTTATTTTTAGGCAATGAGTTGCCCTGATTGGTATTTTTTGTAAAAGTGTATATACACATCATCGCTCATTGTACTCATTGCACAATGTTACTTTTATTGTCCAAAGGGGCAATCAAAAATGAATAAAACAAAATGTAAACGTACATACGTTTGGATCGGTGTGAAGCCAGTGAACAATTTGAGTGGTGGAAACTAAAAGAATATTCATAAATGACTTAGTTATCACACTTAGAATGAGTGTACATTTTTTGTACAAAATACCGTATGTGGGGTATTTGTCTTTTTTTTAATATAAGCCTCAAGGGCTAGGTGGCGCTGTATTTATAACTGAATGTTGTCATAGAGATACCTTCAAGCCTTGATTATAAGCATACATGTCAAGTGTGGGATTTTTTTTGGAGCATGTACCGTGGAGTTATTAAGCATATCCTTCATTCACGATATTGCTTTTAATGTCCATAGAGGCTATCAAAAATAAACAAAAATATATATATGTTTGGATAAGTCTGATGCCAATGAACATTTTGAGTGGTGGAAACTAAAAGAATATTCATAAATGACTTAGTTATCACACTTAGAATGAGTTTACATTTTTTGTACAAAATACCGTATGTGGGGTATTTTTTTTTCATGCCTCAAGGGCTAGGTGGCGCTGCATATATAACTGAATGTTGTCATAGAGATAACTTCAGGCCTTGACGATAAACATACATGTCAAGTTTGGGATTTTTTGGAGTATGTACCAGGGAGTTATCAAGCATATCCTTTTTCATTGCGAAACACAAATTTTGATGCCCCGCCCTCATCATATAGTATTTCGAAAAGTAAAAATGTTTCCCCCTGTCGTTGGCTCAGGTCTTGACATGGTCCAGGCCAAGTCTTAACTCAGTCGGATGAAACGTGTAGGAGAAGTGGGCAAAAGTCTGCCCCCTGTGAATGTGCAAAAATCATCAAAAATGGGACATTCAAAAATTCGTAGCTCACTTCCTGTTCATTTTAGCATATGGGTACAAGAGACTTTTTTTGTAGGTCTTGGGCTCCCTCATACACCTAAAAATATTCGTCGTTCTTGCTTAAACGTACAACCGGGGCTGCTTCGTTAAAAATTTCGAGGGGGCGCTATTGAGTCATTTTTGTAAAAATAGCACAATCAACAATAAAATATTGCTCATTTTACCAGGCCAGATGTGTGTGCCAAGTTTCATGAGTTTCTGTGCATGTTTAGACCCTCAAAACTGGCGTTGTTTTCTTGGCGAACAGCGCTTAGCCACACCCACAGCAATTCGCGAAAACTCACAAACTTCGTGTTGTGACATCATGAAGGCCGAAACCCTCATCTGAGCAAATATGAGGTAGGTCCAGTTAACGTGTTTGGAGAAAAACGTAGAAGAAAATTCGTAAGAAAAAAAATTGCCACTAGGTGGCGCTATCAGTTAGATGAAATGTAAGTTAGTAGATGTCTTTAGAGCTGGACTCTCATCAAATGTGTGAAATTTTGAGAAGATAGGATCATCTCGGTCAAGTTAATGCAGCTTTTATTTTCACGAAAAATCTTCAGACTTTGCGTCACCGTAGCGGCCACGCCCTTTGGCGAAAAGTTACAATATTCGGTGTGGGGCATCATCAACATCTTAAGGCTTTTCTGACCAATTTTCAACTGGATCCCTTCAACGAGCTCAGCACAGTAGCTAAAAACGTAAAGTATGACATTTATTGTAACCACTAGGTGGCGCTATATGTATAACTGAATTTTGTCATATAGATGTTTTCAGGCCGTGACTATTACGTTGCCTGAGAAGTTTGAGATTTTTTGGAGCTTGTACATGTGAGTTATTCAGCATTTGCTCTTTCTGGACAAATGAAATTTTAAAGGCAATATTTGATGCCCCGCCCCCGTCATATAGTATTTCGAAAAGGCAAGACTTTTTGCCCAGCTGTTCTCTTAGGTCTTGAGATGATAAATGCCAAGTTTGAAGTCAATGGGATGAAAAATGTTTGCATAGGGGGAAAAAGCATGACCACAGTGAATGTGCCAAAATAGGCCAAAATTGGACATTAAAAAATTCATAGCTCACTTCCTGTACATTTTAGCTACATGGTCCCAATAGACTTTTTTTGTGCGTCTCGGGGTGCTACACGTGCCTACCAATTTTCGTTGCTCTAGCTCAAACGTGCCGGGCTTGGTTTTTATTTTTTCTATGCTAGGGGGCGCTATAGAGTCGCGTTGTTATAACGACTTCATAATATCAAATTTTTCGCCGGACCTGAGGAGTGTGCAAAGTTCGGTGAGTTTTCGTGAATATTTAGGTACCCAAAATCGCGATTGTTTGCGGAGAATAAAGAAGAAGAAGAAGAAGAAGAAGAATAACTAGAGCTGCGAGCAGCTATAAAGGGCCCTCGCAGCCCGGGCCACGTTGGGGTCCTTGCACGTTGGGGTACTTGCACGTTAGGGTACTGGCACGTTGGGGTACAGGCATATTGGAAGCAAAATTTCTTTGAAAATGGCATAATAAACGTTTACATGTAGAATATTTTTTTTGCCAGTGTCTGTCAAGCTCAACGGGTTTTGGTGATTGTTTAGACCTGCAAAAATCAGCATCCTTATTTATTTTTAGGCAATGAGTTGCCCTGATTGGTATTTTTTGTAAAAGTGTATATATACATCATCGCTCGTTGTACTCATTGCACAATGTTACTTTTATTGTCCAAAGGGGCAATAAAAAATGAATAAAACAAAATGGAAACGTACATACGTTTGGATCGGTGTGAAGCCAGTGAACAATTTGAGTGGTGGAAACTAAAAGAATATTCATAAATGACTTAGTTATAACACTTAGAATGAGTTTACATTTTTTGTACAAAATACCGTATGTGTTTTTTTTTTTTATATAAGCCTCAAGGGCTAGGTGGCGCTGTATTTATAACTGAATGTTGTCATCGAGATACCTTCAGGCCTTGATTATAAGCATACATGTAAAGTGTGGGATTTTTTTTGGAGCATGTACCGTGGAGTTATTAAGCATATCCTTCATTCACGATATTGCTTTTAATGTCCACAGAGGCTATCAAAAATAAATAAAAATATATATATGTTTGGATAAGTCTGATGCCAGTGAACATTTTGAGTGGTGGAAACTAAAAGAATATTCATAAATGACTTAGTTATCACACTTAGAATGAGTTTACATTTTTTGTACAAAATACCGTATGTGGGGTATTTTTTTTTTATGCCTCAAGGGCTAGGTGACGCTGCACATATAACTGAATGTTGTCATTGAGATAGCTTCAGGCCTTGACGATAAACATACATGTCAAGTTTGGGATTTTTTGGAGCATGTACCGGGGAGTTATGAAGCATATCCTTTTTCAGTGCGAAACACAAAATTTGATGCCCCGCCTTCATCATATAGTATTTCGAAAAGTCAAGATTTTTCCCCCTGTTGTTGGCTCAGGTCTTGACATGGTCCAGGTCAAGTCTTAACTCAGTCAGATGAAACGTGTAGGAGAAGTGGGCAAAAGTCTGCCCCCTGTGAATGTGCAAAAATCGTCAAAAATGGGACATTCAAAAATTTGTAGCTCACTTCCTGTTCATTTTAGCATATGGGTCCAAGAGACTTTTTTGTAGGTCTTTGGCTCCCTCATACACCTAAAAATTTTCGTAGATCTTGCTTAAACGTACAATCGGGGCTACTTCGTTAAAAATTTCTAGGGGGCGCTATTGAGTCATTTTTGTAAAAATAGGACAATACATGATAAAATATTGCTCATTTTGCCAGGCCAGATATGTGTGCCAAGTTTCATGAGTTTCTGCGCATGTTTAGACCCTCAAAACTGGCGTTGTTTTCTTGGCGAACAGTGCTTAGCCACGCCCACAGCGATTCGCGAAAACTCACAAACTTCGTGTTGTGACATCATGAAAGCCGAATCCCTCATCTGAGCAAATATGAGGTAGGTCCAGTTCACGTGTTTGGAGAAAAAACGTAGAAGAAAATTCGTAAGAAAAAAAATTGCCACTAGTTGGCGCTATCAGTAAGATGAAATATAAGTTCATAGATGTCTTTAGGGCTGGACTCTCATCAAATGTGTGAAATTTTGAGAAGATAGGATCATCTCGGTCAAGTTCATGCAGCTTTTATTGTCACGAAAAATCTTTAGACTTTGCGGCACCGTAGCGGCCACGCCCTTTGGCGAAAAGTTACAATATTTGGTGTGGGGCATGATCAACATCTTAAGGCTTTTCTGACCAATTTTCAACTGGATCCCTTCAACGAGCTCAGCGCAGTAGCTAAAAACGTAAAGTATGACATTTATTGTTACCACTAGGTGGCGCTATATGTATAACTGAATTTTATCATATAGATGTTTTCAGGCCGTGACTATTACATTGCCTGAGAAGTTTGAGATTTTTTGGAGCTCGAACATGGGAGTTATTAAGCATTTGCTCTTTCTGGACAAATGAAATTTTAAAGGCAATATTTGATGCCCTGCCCACGTCATATAGTATTTCAAAAAGGCAAGATGTTTTGCCCAGTTTTTCTCTCAGGTCTTGAGATGATAAATGCCAAGTTTGAAGTCAATTGGATGAAAAATGTTTGCAAAGGGGGAAAAAGCATGACCACAGTGAATGTGCCAAAATAGGCCAAAATTGGACATTAAAAAATTCATAGCTCACTTCCTGTACATTTTAGCTACATGGTCCCAATAGACTTTTTTGTGCGTCTCGGCTTTGCGGTCGCTGCTCGGGCCCTAACTAGAGCTGCGAGCAGCTATAAAGGGCCCTCGCAGCCCGGGCCACGTTGGAGTCCTTGCACGTTGGGGTACTTGCACGTTAGGGTACTGGCACGTTGGGGTACTGGCATATTGGAAGCAAAATTTCTTTGAAAATGGCATAATAAACGTTTACATGTAGAATATTTTTTTTGCCAGTGTGTGTCAAGCTCAACGGGTTTTGGGGATTGTTAAGACCTGCAAAAATCTGCGTCCTTTTTTATTTTTAGGCAATGAGTTGCCCTGATTGGTATTTTTTGTCAAAGTGTATATATACATCATCGCTCGTTGTACTCATTGCACAATGTTACTTTTATTGTCCAAAGGGGCAATCAAAAATGAATAAAACTAAATGGAAACGTACATACGTTTGGATCGGTGTGAAGCCAGTGAACAATTTGAGTGGTGGAAACTAAAAGAATATTCATAAATGACTTAGTCATCACACTTAGAATGAGTTTACATTTTTTGTACAAAATACCGTATGTGTTTTTTTTTATTTTTTATATAAGCCTCAAGGGCTAGGTGGCGCTGTATTTATAACTGAATGTTGTCATCGAGATACCTTCAGGCCTTGATTATAAGCATACATGTCAAGTGTGGGATTTTTTTTGGAGCATGTACCGTGGAGTTATTAAGCATATCCTTCATTCACGATATTGCTTTTAATGTCCACAGAGGCTATCAAAAATAAATAAAAATATATATATGTTTGGATAAGTCTGATGCCAGTGAACATTTTGAGTGGTGGAAACTAAAAGAATATTCATAAATGACTTAGTTATCACACTTAGAATGAGTTTACATTTTTTGTACAAAATACCGTATGTGGGGTATTTTTTTTTATGCCTCAAGGGCTAGGTGGCGCTGCATATATAACTGAATGTTGTCATAGAGATAGCTTCAGGCCTTGACGATAAACATACATGTCAAGTTTGGGATTTTTTGGAGCATGTACCGGGGAGTTATTAAGCATATCCTTTTTCATTGCGAAACACAAATTTTTGATGCCCCGCCTTCATCATATAGTATTTCGAAAGGTCAAGATTTTTCCCCCTGTCGTTGGCTCAGGTCTTGACATGGTCCAGGTCAAGTCTTAACTCAGTCAGATGAAACGTGTAGGAGAAGTGGGCAAAAGTCTGCCCCCTGTGAATGTGCAAAAATAGTCAAAAATGGGGCATTCAAAAATTCGTAGCTAACTTCCTGTTCATTTTAGCATATGGGTCCAAGAGACTTTTTTGTAGGTCTTGGGCTCCCTCATACACCTAAAAATATTCGTCGTTCTTGCTTAAACGTACAACCGGGGCTGCTTCGTTAAAAACTTCTCGGGGGCGCTATTGAGTCATTTTTGTAAAAATAGCACAATCAACAATAAAATATTGCTCATTTTACCAGGCCAGATGTGTGTGCCAAGTTTCATGAGTTTCTGTGCATGTTTAGACCCTCAAAACTGGCGTTGTTTTCTTGGCGAACAGCGCTTAGCCACACCCACAGCAATTCGCGAAAACTCACAAACTTCGTGTTGTGACATCATGAAGGCCGAAACCCTCATCTGAGCAAATATGAGGTAGGTCCAGTTAACGTGTTTGGAGAAAAACGTAGAAGAAAATTCGTAAGAAAAAAAATTGACACTAGGTGGCGCTATCAGTTAGATGAAATATAAGTCAGTAGATGTCTTTAGGGCTGGACTCTCATCAAATGTGTGAAATTTTGAGAAGATAGGATCATCTCGGTCAAGTTAATGCAGCTTTTATTTTCACGAAAAATCTTCAGACTTTGCGTCACCGTAGCGGACACGCCCTTTGGCGAAAAGTTACAATATTCGGTGTGGGGCATGATCAACATCTTAAGGCTTTTCTGACCAATTTTCAAATGGATCCCTTCAACAAGCTCAGCACAGTACCTAAAAACGTAAAGTATGACATTTATTGTAACCACTAGGTGGCGCTATATGTATAACTGAATTTTATCATATAGATGTTTTCAGGCCGTGACTATTACATTGCCTGAGAAGTTTGAGATTTTTTGGAGCTTGAACATGGGAGTTATTAAGCATTTGCTCTTTCTGGACAAATGAAATTTTAAAGGCAATATTTGATGCCCCGCCCCCGTCATATAGTATTTCAAAAAGGCAAGATGTTTTGCCCAGTTGTTCTCTCAGGTCTTGAGATGATAAATGCCAAGTTTGAAGTCAATTGGATGAAAAATGTTTGCAAAGGGGGAAAAAGCATGACCACAGTGAATGTGCCAAAATAGGCCAAAATTGGACATTAAAAAATTCATAGCTCACTTCCTGTACATTTTAGCTACATGGTCCCAATAGACTTTTTTGTGCGTCTCGGGGTGCTACACGTGCCTGCCAATTTTTGTTGCTCTAGCTCAAACGTGCCGGGCTTGGTTTTTATTTTTCTACGCTAGGGGGCGCTATCGAGTCGCATTGTTATGACGACTTAATAATATCAAATTTTTCGCCGGGCCTGAGGAGTGTGCAAAGTTTGGTGAGTTTTCGTGAATGTTTAGGTACCCAAAATCGCGATCGTTTGCGGAGAATAAAGAATAATAATAATAATAATAATAATAATAATAATAATTTTTACAAAAACAATAGGGACCTCGCAGCGGTCGCTGCTCGGGCCCTAATAATAATAATAATTTTTACAAAAACAATAGGGACCTCGCAGCGGTCGCTGCTCGGGCCCTAACTAGAGCTGCGAGCAGCTATAAAGGGCCCTCGCAGCCCGGGCCATGTTGGAGTCCTTGCACGTTGGGGTACTTGCACGTTAGGGTACTGGCACGTTGGGGTACTGGCATATTGGAAGCAAAATTTCTTTGAAAATGGCATAATAAACGTTTACATGTAGAATATTTTTTTTGCCAGTGTGTGTCAAGCTCAACGGGTTTTGGGGATTGTTAAGACCTGCAAAAATCTGCGTCCTTTTTTATTTTTAGGCAATGAGTTGCCCTGATTGGTATTTTTTGTAAAAGTGTATATATACATCATCGCTCGTTGTACTCATTGCACAATGTTACTTTTATTGTCCAAAGGGGCAATCAAAAATGAATAAAACAAAATGGAAACGTACATACGTTTGGATCGGTGTGAAGCCAGTGAACAATTTGAGTGGTGGAAACTAAAAGAATATTCATAAATGACTTAGTCATCACACTTAGAATGAGTTTACATTTTTTGTACAAAATACCGTATGTGTTTTTTTTTTTTTTTATATAAGCCTCAAGGGCTAGGTGGCGCTGTATTTATAACTGAATGTTGTCATCGAGATACCTTCAGGCCTTGATTATAAGCATACATGTCAAGTGTGGGATTTTTTTTGGAGCATGTACCGTGGAGTTATTAAGCATATCCTTCATTCACGATATTGCTTTTAATGTCCACAGAGGCTATCAAAAATAAATAAAAAAATATATATGTTTGGATAAGTCTGATGCCAGTGAACATTTTGAGTGGTGGAAACTAAAAGAATATTCATAAATGACTTAGTTATCACACTTAGAATGAGTTTACATTTTTTGTACAAAATACCGTATGTGGGGTATTTTTTTTTATGCCTCAAGGGCTAGGTGGCGCTGCATATATAACTGAATGTTGTCATAGAGATAGCTTCAGGCCTTGACGATAAACATACATGTCAAGTTTGGGATTTTTTGGAGCATGTACCGGGGAGTTATTAAGCATATCCTTTTTCATTGCGAAACACAAATTTTTGATGCCCCGCCTTCATCATATAGTATTTCGAAAGGTCAAGATTTTTCCCCCTGTCGTTGGCTCAAGTCTTGACATGGTCCAGGTCAAGTCTTAACTCAGTCAGATGAAACGTGTAGGAGAAGTGGGCAAAAGTCTGCCCCCTGTGAATGTGCAAAAATAGTCAAAAATGGGGCATTCAAAAATTCGTAGCTAACTTCCTGTTCATTTTAGCATATGGGTCCAAGAGACTTTTTTGTAGGTCTTGGGCTCCCTCATACACCTAAAAATATTCGTCGTTCTTGCTTAAACGTACAACCGGGGCTGCTTCGTTAAAAACTTCTCGGGGGCGCTATTGAGTCATTTTTGTAAAAATAGCACAATCAACAATAAAATATTGCTCATTTTACCAGGCCAGATGTGTGTGCCAAGTTTCATGAGTTTCTGTGCATGTTTAGACCCTCAAAACTGGCATTGTTTTCTTGGCGAACAGCGCTTAGCCACACCCACAGCAATTCGCGAAAACTCACAAACTTCGTGTTGTGACATCATGAAGGCCGAAACCCTCATCTGAGCAAATATGAGGTAGGTCCAGTTAACGTGTTTGGAGAAAAACGTAGAAGAAAATTCGTAAGAAAAAAAATTGCCACTAGGTGGCGCTATCAGTTAGATGAAATATAAGTCAGTAGATGTCTTTAGGGCTGGACTCTCATCAAATGTGTGAAATTTTGAGAAGATAGGATCATCTCGGTCAAGTTAATGCAGCTTTTATTTTCACGAAAAATCTTCAGACTTTGCGTCACCGTAGCGGACACGCCCTTTGGCGAAAAGTTACAATATTCGGTGTGGGGCATGATCAACATCTTAAGGCTTTTCTGACCAATTTTCAAATGGATCCCTTCAACAAGCTCAGCACAGTACCTAAAAACGTAAAGTATGACATTTATTGTAACCACTAGGTGGCGCTATATGTATAACTGAATTTTATCATATAGATGTTTTCAGGCCGTGACTATTACATTGCCTGAGAAGTTTGAGATTTTTTGGAGCTTGAACATGGGAGTTATTAAGCATTTGCCCTTTCTGGACAAATGAAATTTTAAAGGCAATATTTGATGCCCCGCCCCCGTCATATAGTATTTCAAAAAGGCAAGATGTTTTGCCCAGTTGTTCTCTCAGGTCTTGAGATGATAAATGCCAAGTTTGAAGTCAATTGGATGAAAAATGTTTGCAAAGGGGGAAAAAGCATGACCACAGTGAATGTGCCAAAATAGGCCAAAATTGGACATTAAAAAATTCATAGCTCACTTCCTGTACATTTTAGCTACATGGTCCCAATAGACTTTTTTGTGCGTCTCGGGGTGCTACACGTGCCTGCCAATTTTTGTTGCTCTAGCTCAAACGTGCCGGGCTTGGTTTTTATTTTTCAACGCTAGAGGGCGCTATCGAGTCGCATTGTTATGACGACTTAATAATATCAAATTTTTCGCCGGGCCTGAGGAGTGTGCAAAGTTCGGTGAGTTTTCGTGAATGTTTAGGTACCCAAAATCGCGATTGTTTGCGGAGAATAAAGAAGAAGAAGAATAATAATAACTAGAGCTGCGAGCAGCTATAAAGGGCCCTCGCAGCCCGGGCCACGTTGGGGTCCTTGCACGTTGGGGTACTTGCACATTGGGGTACTGGCACGTTGGGGTACTGGCATATTGGAAGCAAAATTTCTTTGAAAATGGCATAATAAACGTTTACATGTAGAATATTTTTTTTGCCAGTGTCTGTCAAGCTCAACGGATTTTGGTGATTGTTAAGACCTGCAAAAATCAGCGTCCTTATTTATTTTTAGGCAATGAGTTGCCCTGATTGGTATTTTTTTGTAAAAGTGTATATACACATCATCGCTCGTTGTACTCATTGCACAATGTTTACTTTTATTGTCCAAAGGGGCAATCAAAAATGAATAAAACAAAATGGAAACGTACATACGTTTGGATCGGTGTGAAGCCAGTGAACAATTTGAGTGGTGGAAACTAAAAGAATATTCATAAATGACTTAGTTATCACACTTAGAATGAGTGTACATTTTTTGTACAAAATACCGTATGTGGGGTATTTTTTTAATTTTTTTTATATAAGCCTCAACGGCTAGGTGGCGCTGTATTTATAACTGAATTTTGTCATAGAGATACCTTCAGGCCTTGATTATAAGCATACATGTCAAGTGTGGGATTTTTTTTGTAGCATGTACCGTGGAGTTATTAAGCATATCCTTCATTCACGATATTGCTTTTAATGTCCATAGAGGCTATCAAAAATAAATAAAAATATATATATGTTTGGATAAGTCTGATGCCAGTGAACATTTTGAGTGGTGGAAACTAAAAGAATATTCATAAATGACTTCGTTATCACACTTAGAATGAGTTTACATTTTTTGTACAAAATACCGTATGTGGGGTATTTTTTTTTCATGCCTCAAGGGCTAGGTGGCGCTGCATATATAACTGAATGTTGTCATAGAGATAACTTCAGGCCTTGACGATAAACATACATGTCAAGTTTGGGATTTTTTGGAGCATGTACCGGGGAGTTATCAAGCATATCCTTTTTCATTGCGAAACACAAATTTTGATGCCCCGCCCTCATCATATAGTATTTCGAAAAGTCAAAATTTTTCCCCCTGTCGTTGGCTCAGGTCTTGACATGGTCCAGGCCAAGTCTTAACTCAGTCGGATGAAACGTGTAGGAGAGGTGGGCAAAAGTCTGCCCCCTGTGAATGTGCAAAAATCGTCAAAAATGGGACATTCAAAAATTCGTAGCTCACTTCCTGTTCATTTTAGCATATGGGTACAAGAGACTTTTTTGTAGGTCTTGGGCTCCCTCATACACCTGAAAATATTCGTCGTTCTTGCTTAAACGTACAACCGGGGCTGCTTCGTTAAAAATTTCGAGGGGGCGCTATTGAGTCATTTTTGTAAAAATAGCACAATCAACAATAAAATATTGCTCATTTTACCAGGCCAGATGTGTGTGCCAAGTTTCAGGAGTTTCTGTGCATGTTTAGACCCTCAAAACTGGCGTTGTTTTCTTGGCGAACAGCGCTTAGCCACGCCCACAGCAATTCGCGAAAACTCACAAACTTCGTGTTGTGACATCATGAAGGCCGAAACCCTCATCTGAGCAAATATGAGGTAGGTCCAGTTAACGTGTTTGGAGAAAAACGTAGAAGAAAATTCGTAAGAAAAAAAATTGCCACTAGGTGGCGCTATCAGTTAGATGAAATATAAGTCAGTAGATGTCTTTAGGGCTGGACTCTCATCAAATGTGTGAAATTTTGAGAAGATAGGATCATCTCGGTCAAGTTAATGCAGCTTTTATTTTCACGAAAAATCTTCAGACTTTGCGTCACCGTAGCGGCCACGCCCTTTGGCGAAAAGTTACAATATTCGGTGTGGGGCATGATCAACATCTTAAGCCTTTTCTGACCAATTTTCAAATGGATCCCTTCAACAAGCTCAGCACAGTAGCTAAAAACGTAAAGTATGACATTTATTGTAACCACTAGGTGGCGCTATATGTATAACTGAATTTTATCATATAGATGTTTTCAGGCCGTGACTATTACGTTGCCTGAGAAGTTTGAGATTTTTTGGAGCTTGAACATGGGAGTTATTAAGCATTTGCTCTTTCTGGACAAATGAAATTTTAAAGGCAATATTTGATGCCCCGCCCCCGTCATATAGTATTTCAAAAAGGCAAGATGTTTTGCCCAGTTTTTCTCTCAGGTCTTGAGATGATAAATGCCAAGTTTGAAGTCAATTGGATGAAAAATGTTTGCAAAGGGGGAAAAAGCATGACCACAGTGAATGTGCCAAAATAGGCCAAAATTGGACATAAAAAAATTCATAGCTCACTTCCTGTACATTTTAGCTACATGGTCCCAATAGACTTTTTTGTGCGTCTCGGGGTGCTACACGTGCCTGCCAATTTTTGTTGCTCTAGCTCAAACGTGCCGGGCTTGGTTTTTATTTTTCTACGCTAGGGGGCGCTATCGAGTCGCATTGTTATGACGACTTAATAATATCAAATTTTTCGCCGGGCCTGAGGAGTGTGCAAAGTTCGGTGAGTTTTCGTGAATGTTTAGGTACCCAAAATCGCGATCGGTTGCGGAGAATAAAGAATAATAATAATAATAATAATAATAATAATAATAATAATAATTTTTACAAAAACAATAGGGACCTCGCAGCGGTCGCTGCTCGGGCCCTAACTAGAGCTGCGAGCAGCTATAAAGGGCCCTCGCAGCCCGGGCCACGTTGGGGTCCTTGCACGTTGGGGTACTTGCACGTTGGGGTACTGGCACATTGGGGTACTGGCATATTGGAAGCAAAATTTCTTTGAAAATGGCATAATAAACGTTTACATGTAGAATATTTTTTTGCCAGTGTGTGTGTCAAGCTCAACGGGTTTTGGTGATTGTTAAGACCTGCAAAAATCAGCGTCCTTTTTTATTTTTAGGCAATGAGTTGCCCTGATTGGTATTTTTTTGTAAAAGTGTATATACACATCATCGCTCGTTGTACTCATTGCACAATGTTACTTTTATTGTCCAAAGGGGCAATCAAAAATGAATAAAACAAAATGGAAACGTACATACGTTTGGATCGGTGTGAAGCCAGTGAACAATTTGAGTGGTGGAAACTAAAAGAATATTCATAAATGACTTAGTTATCACACTTAGAATGAGTGTACATTTTTTGTACAAAATACCGTATGTGGGGTATTTTTATTTTTTTTTATATAAGCCTCAAGGGCTAGGTGGCGCTGTATTTATAACTGAATGTTGTCATAGAGATACCTTCAGGCCTTGATTATAAGCATACATGTCAAGTTTGGGATTTTTTGGAGCATGTACCGGGGAGTTATTAAGCATATCCTTCATTCACGATATTGCTTTTAATGTCCATAGAGGCTATCAAAAATAAATAAAAATATATATATGTTTGGATAAGTCTGATGCCAGTGAACATTTTGAGTGGTGGAAACTAAAAGAATATTCAGAAATGACTTCGTTATCACACTTAGAATGAGTGTACATTTTTTGTACAAAATACCGTATGTGGGGTATTTTTTTTTTATTCCTCAAGGGCTAGGTGGCGCTGCATATATAACTGAATGTTGTCACAGAGATAACTTCAGGCCTTGACGATAAACATACATGTCAAGTTTGGGATTTTTTGGAGCATGTACCGGGGAGTTATTAAGCATATCCTTTTTCATTGCGAAACACAAATTTTTGATGCCCCGCCTTCATCATATAGTATTTCGAAAGGTCAAGATTTTTCCCCCTGTCGTTGGCTCAAGTCTTGACATGGTCCAGGTCAAGTCTTAACTCAGTCAGATGAAACGTGTAGGAGAAGTGGGCAAAAGTCTGCCCCCTGTGAATGTGCAAAAATAGTCAAAAATGGGGCATTCAAAAATTCGTAGCTAACTTCCTGTTCATTTTAGCATATGGGTCCAAGAGACTTTTTTGTAGGTCTTGGGCTCCCTCATACACCTAAAAATATTCGTCGTTCTTGCTTAAACGTACAACCGGGGCTGCTTCGTTAAAAACTTCTCGGGGGCGCTATTGAGTCATTTTTGTAAAAATAGCACAATCAACAATAAAATATTGCTCATTTTACCAGGCCAGATGTGTGTGCCAAGTTTCATGAGTTTCTGTGCATGTTTAGACCCTCAAAACTGGCATTGTTTTCTTGGCGAACAGCGCTTAGCCACACCCACAGCAATTCGCGAAAACTCACAAACTTCGTGTTGTGACATCATGAAGGCCGAAACCCTCATCTGAGCAAATATGAGGTAGGTCCAGTTAACGTGTTTGGAGAAAAACGTAGAAGAAAATTCGTAAGAAAAAAAATTGCCACTAGGTGGCGCTATCAGTTAGATGAAATATAAGTCAGTAGATGTCTTTAGGGCTGGACTCTCATCAAATGTGTGAAATTTTGAGAAGATAGGATCATCTCGGTCAAGTTAATGCAGCTTTTATTTTCACGAAAAATCTTCAGACTTTGCGTCACCGTAGCGGACACGCCCTTTGGCGAAAAGTTACAATATTCGGTGTGGGGCATGATCAACATCTTAAGGCTTTTCTGACCAATTTTCAAATGGATCCCTTCAACAAGCTCAGCACAGTACCTAAAAACGTAAAGTATGACATTTATTGTAACCACTAGGTGGCGCTATATGTATAACTGAATTTTATCATATAGATGTTTTCAGGCCGTGACTATTACATTGCCTGAGAAGTTTGAGATTTTTTGGAGCTTGAACATGGGAGTTATTAAGCATTTGCCCTTTCTGGACAAATGAAATTTTAAAGGCAATATTTGATGCCCCGCCCCCGTCATATAGTATTTCAAAAAGGCAAGATGTTTTGCCCAGTTGTTCTCTCAGGTCTTGAGATGATAAATGCCAAGTTTGAAGTCAATTGGATGAAAAATGTTTGCAAAGGGGGAAAAAGCATGACCACAGTGAATGTGCCAAAATAGGCCAAAATTGGACATTAAAAAATTCATAGCTCACTTCCTGTACATTTTAGCTACATGGTCCCAATAGACTTTTTTGTGCGTCTCGGGGTGCTACACGTGCCTGCCAATTTTTGTTGCTCTAGCTCAAACGTGCCGGGCTTGGTTTTTATTTTTCAACGCTAGAGGGCGCTATCGAGTCGCATTGTTATGACGACTTAATAATATCAAATTTTTCGCCGGGCCTGAGGAGTGTGCAAAGTTCGGTGAGTTTTCGTGAATGTTTAGGTACCCAAAATCGCGATTGTTTGCGGAGAATAAAGAAGAAGAAGAATAATAATAACTAGAGCTGCGAGCAGCTATAAAGGGCCCTCGCAGCCCGGGCCACGTTGGGGTCCTTGCACGTTGGGGTACTTGCACATTGGGGTACTGGCACGTTGGGGTACTGGCATATTGGAAGCAAAATTTCTTTGAAAATGGCATAATAAACGTTTACATGTAGAATATTTTTTTTGCCAGTGTCTGTCAAGCTCAACGGATTTTGGTGATTGTTAAGACCTGCAAAAATCAGCGTCCTTATTTATTTTTAGGCAATGAGTTGCCCTGATTGGTATTTTTTTGTAAAAGTGTATATACACATCATCGCTCGTTGTACTCATTGCACAATGTTTACTTTTATTGTCCAAAGGGGCAATCAAAAATGAATAAAACAAAATGGAAACGTACATACGTTTGGATCGGTGTGAAGCCAGTGAACAATTTGAGTGGTGGAAACTAAAAGAATATTCATAAATGACTTAGTTATCACACTTAGAATGAGTGTACATTTTTTGTACAAAATACCGTATGTGGGGTATTTTTTTAATTTTTTTTATATAAGCCTCAACGGCTAGGTGGCGCTGTATTTATAACTGAATTTTGTCATAGAGATACCTTCAGGCCTTGATTATAAGCATACATGTCAAGTGTGGGATTTTTTTTGTAGCATGTACCGTGGAGTTATTAAGCATATCCTTCATTCACGATATTGCTTTTAATGTCCATAGAGGCTATCAAAAATAAATAAAAATATATATATGTTTGGATAAGTCTGATGCCAGTGAACATTTTGAGTGGTGGAAACTAAAAGAATATTCATAAATGACTTCGTTATCACACTTAGAATGAGTTTACATTTTTTGTACAAAATACCGTATGTGGGGTATTTTTTTTTCATGCCTCAAGGGCTAGGTGGCGCTGCATATATAACTGAATGTTGTCATAGAGATAACTTCAGGCCTTGACGATAAACATACATGTCAAGTTTGGGATTTTTTGGAGCATGTACCGGGGAGTTATCAAGCATATCCTTTTTCATTGCGAAACACAAATTTTGATGCCCCGCCCTCATCATATAGTATTTCGAAAAGTCAAAATTTTTCCCCCTGTCGTTGGCTCAGGTCTTGACATGGTCCAGGCCAAGTCTTAACTCAGTCGGATGAAACGTGTAGGAGAGGTGGGCAAAAGTCTGCCCCCTGTGAATGTGCAAAAATCGTCAAAAATGGGACATTCAAAAATTCGTAGCTCACTTCCTGTTCATTTTAGCATATGGGTACAAGAGACTTTTTTGTAGGTCTTGGGCTCCCTCATACACCTGAAAATATTCGTCGTTCTTGCTTAAACGTACAACCGGGGCTGCTTCGTTAAAAATTTCGAGGGGGCGCTATTGAGTCATTTTTGTAAAAATAGCACAATCAACAATAAAATATTGCTCATTTTACCAGGCCAGATGTGTGTGCCAAGTTTCAGGAGTTTCTGTGCATGTTTAGACCCTCAAAACTGGCGTTGTTTTCTTGGCGAACAGCGCTTAGCCACGCCCACAGCAATTCGCGAAAACTCACAAACTTCGTGTTGTGACATCATGAAGGCCGAAACCCTCATCTGAGCAAATATGAGGTAGGTCCAGTTAACGTGTTTGGAGAAAAACGTAGAAGAAAATTCGTAAGAAAAAAAATTGCCACTAGGTGGCGCTATCAGTTAGATGAAATATAAGTCAGTAGATGTCTTTAGGGCTGGACTCTCATCAAATGTGTGAAATTTTGAGAAGATAGGATCATCTCGGTCAAGTTAATGCAGCTTTTATTTTCACGAAAAATCTTCAGACTTTGCGTCACCGTAGCGGCCACGCCCTTTGGCGAAAAGTTACAATATTCGGTGTGGGGCATGATCAACATCTTAAGCCTTTTCTGACCAATTTTCAAATGGATCCCTTCAACAAGCTCAGCACAGTAGCTAAAAACGTAAAGTATGACATTTATTGTAACCACTAGGTGGCGCTATATGTATAACTGAATTTTATCATATAGATGTTTTCAGGCCGTGACTATTACGTTGCCTGAGAAGTTTGAGATTTTTTGGAGCTTGAACATGGGAGTTATTAAGCATTTGCTCTTTCTGGACAAATGAAATTTTAAAGGCAATATTTGATGCCCCGCCCCCGTCATATAGTATTTCAAAAAGGCAAGATGTTTTGCCCAGTTTTTCTCTCAGGTCTTGAGATGATAAATGCCAAGTTTGAAGTCAATTGGATGAAAAATGTTTGCAAAGGGGGAAAAAGCATGACCACAGTGAATGTGCCAAAATAGGCCAAAATTGGACATAAAAAAATTCATAGCTCACTTCCTGTACATTTTAGCTACATGGTCCCAATAGACTTTTTTGTGCGTCTCGGGGTGCTACACGTGCCTGCCAATTTTTGTTGCTCTAGCTCAAACGTGCCGGGCTTGGTTTTTATTTTTCTACGCTAGGGGGCGCTATCGAGTCGCATTGTTATGACGACTTAATAATATCAAATTTTTCGCCGGGCCTGAGGAGTGTGCAAAGTTCGGTGAGTTTTCGTGAATGTTTAGGTACCCAAAATCGCGATCGGTTGCGGAGAATAAAGAATAATAATAATAATAATAATAATAATAATAATAATAATAATTTTTACAAAAACAATAGGGACCTCGCAGCGGTCGCTGCTCGGGCCCTAACTAGAGCTGCGAGCAGCTATAAAGGGCCCTCGCAGCCCGGGCCACGTTGGGGTCCTTGCACGTTGGGGTACTTGCACGTTGGGGTACTGGCACATTGGGGTACTGGCATATTGGAAGCAAAATTTCTTTGAAAATGGCATAATAAACGTTTACATGTAGAATATTTTTTTGCCAGTGTGTGTGTCAAGCTCAACGGGTTTTGGTGATTGTTAAGACCTGCAAAAATCAGCGTCCTTTTTTATTTTTAGGCAATGAGTTGCCCTGATTGGTATTTTTTTGTAAAAGTGTATATACACATCATCGCTCGTTGTACTCATTGCACAATGTTACTTTTATTGTCCAAAGGGGCAATCAAAAATGAATAAAACAAAATGGAAACGTACATACGTTTGGATCGGTGTGAAGCCAGTGAACAATTTGAGTGGTGGAAACTAAAAGAATATTCATAAATGACTTAGTTATCACACTTAGAATGAGTGTACATTTTTTGTACAAAATACCGTATGTGGGGTATTTTTATTTTTTTTTATATAAGCCTCAAGGGCTAGGTGGCGCTGTATTTATAACTGAATGTTGTCATAGAGATACCTTCAGGCCTTGATTATAAGCATACATGTCAAGTTTGGGATTTTTTGGAGCATGTACCGGGGAGTTATTAAGCATATCCTTCATTCACGATATTGCTTTTAATGTCCATAGAGGCTATCAAAAATAAATAAAAATATATATATGTTTGGATAAGTCTGATGCCAGTGAACATTTTGAGTGGTGGAAACTAAAAGAATATTCAGAAATGACTTCGTTATCACACTTAGAATGAGTGTACATTTTTTGTACAAAATACCGTATGTGGGGTATTTTTTTTTTATTCCTCAAGGGCTAGGTGGCGCTGCATATATAACTGAATGTTGTCACAGAGATAACTTCAGGCCTTGACGATAAACATACATGTCAAGTTTGGGATTTTTTGGAGCATGTACCGGGGAGTTATCAAGCATATCCTTTTTCATTGCGAAACACAAAATTTGATGCCCCGCCCTCATCATATAGTATTTCGAAATGTCAAAAATTTTTCCCCCTGTCGTTGGCTCAGGTCTTGACATGGTCCAGGCCAAGTCTTAACTCAGTCGGATGAAACGTGTAGGAGAAGTGGGCAAAAGTCTGCCCCCTGTGAATGTGCAAAAATCGTAAAAAATGTGACATTCAAAAATTCATAGCTCACTTCCTGTTCATTTTAGCATATGGGTCCAAGAGACTTTTTTGTAGGACTTGGGCTCCCTCATACACCTAAAAATATTCGTCGTTCTTGCTTAAACGTACAACCGGGGCTGCTTTGTTAAAAACTTCTAGGGGGCGCTATTGAGTCATTTTTGTAAAAAATAGCACAATCAACAATAAAATATGGCTCATTTTGCCAGGCCAGATGTGTGTGCCAAGTTTCATGAGTTTCTGCGCATGTTTAGACCATCAAAACTGGCGTTGTTTTCTTGGCGAACAGTGCTTAGCCACGCCCACAGTGATTCGCGAAAACTCACAAACTTCGTGTTGTGACATCATGAAGGCCGTAACCCTCATCTGAGCAAATATGAGGTTGGTCCAGTTAGCGTGTTTGGAGAAAAATGTACAAGAAAATTCGTTAGAAAAGAAATTGCCACTAGGTGGCGCTATCAGTAAGATGAAATATAAGTACGTAGATGTCTTTAGGGCTGGACTCTCATCAAATGTGTGAAATTTTGAGAAGATAGGATCATCTCGGTCAAGTTCATGCAGCTTTTATTGTCACGAAAAATCTTCAGATTTTGCGGCACCGTAGCGGCCACGCCCTTTGGCGAAAAGTTACAATATTCGGTGTGGGGCATGATCAACATCTTAAGGATTTTCTGACCAACTTTCAACTGGATCCCTTCAACGAGCTCAGCGCAGTAGCTAAAAACGTAAAGTATGACATTTATTGTTACCACTAGGTGGTGCTATATGTATAACTGAATTTTATCATATAGATGTTTTCAGGCCGTGACTATTACGTTGCCTGAGAAGTTTGAGATTTTTTGGAGCTTGAACATGGGAGTTATTAAGCATTTGCTCTTTCTGGACAAATGAAATTTTATAGACAATATTTGATGCCCCGCCCCCATCATATAGTATTTCTAAAAGGCAAGACTTTTTGCCCAGTTGTTCTCTCAGGTCTTGAGATGATAAATGCCAAGTTTGAAGTCAATTGGATGAAAAATGTTTGCAAAGGGGGAAAAAGCATGACCACAGTGAATGTGCCAAAATAGGCCAAAATTGGACATTAAAAAATTCATAGCTCACTTCCTGTACATTTTAGCTACATGGTCCCAATAGACTTTTTTGTGCGTCTCGGGGTGCTACACGTGCCTGCCAATTTTCGTTGCTCTAGCTCAAACGTGTCGGGCTTGGTTTTTATTTTTCTACGCTAGGGGGCGCTATAGAGCCGCGTTGTTATAACGACTTCATAATATCAAATTTTTCGCCGGACCTGAGGAGTGTGCAAAGTTTGGTGAGTTTTCGTGAATATTTAGGTACCCAAAATCGCGATTGTTTGCGGAGAATAAAGAAGAAGAAGAAGAAGAAGAAGAATAACTAGAGCTGCGAGCAGCTATAAAGGGCCCTCGCAGCCCGGGCCACGTTGGGGTACTTGCACGTTGGGGAACTTGCACATTGGGGTACTGGCACATTGGAAGCAGAATTTCTTTGAAAATGGCATGATAAACGTGGATTATTTTTTTTATTTTTTTGCCAGGTGTGATGAGTGTGTCAAGCTCAATGGGTTTTGGTGATTGTTAAGATCTGCAAAAATCAGCGTCTTATTTTTTATTTTTAGGCAATGAGTTGCCCTGATTGGTATTTTTTGTAAAAGTGTATATACACATCATCGCTCGTTGTACTCATTGCACAATGTTACTTTTATTGTCCAAAGGGGCAATCAAAAATGAATAAAACAAAATGGAAATGTACATACGTTTGGATCGGTGTGAAGCCAGTGAACAATTTGAGTGGTGGAAACTAAAAGAATATTCATAAATGACTGAGTTATCACACTTAGAATGAGTGTACATTTTTTGTACAAAATACCGTATGTGGGGTATTTTTTTTTTATTCCTCAAGGGCTAGGTGGCGCTGCATATATAACTGAATGTTGTCACAGAGATAACTTCAGGCCTTGACGATAAACATACATGTCAAGTTTGGGATTTTTTGGAGCATGTACCGGGGAGTTATCAAGCATATCCTTTTTCATTGCGAAACACAAAATTTGATGCCCCGCCCTCATAATATAGTATTTCGAAAAGACAAAATTTTTCCCCCTGTCGTTGGCTCAGGTCTTGACATGGTCCAGGCCAAGTCTTAACTCAGTCGGATGAAACGTGTAGGAGAAGTGGGCTAAAGTCTGCCCCCTGTGAATGTGCAAAAATCGTCAAAAATGGGACATTCAAAAATTCGTAGCTCACTTCCTGTTCATTTTAGCATATGGGTCCAAGAGACTTTTTTGTAGGTCTTGGGCTCCCTCATACACCTAAAAATATTCGTCGTTCTTGCTTAAACGTACAACCGGGGCTGCTTCGTTAAAAACTTCTAGGGGGCGCTATTGAGTAATTTTTGTAAAAATAGCACAATCAACAATAAAATATTGCTCATTTTACCAGGCCAGATGTGTGTGCCAAGTTTCATGAGTTTCTGTGCATGTTTAGACCCTCAAAACTGGCGTTGTTTTCTTGGCGAACAGCGCTTGGCCACGCCCACAGCAATTCGCGAAAACTCACAAACTTCGTGTTGTGACATCATGAAGGCCGAAACCCTCATCTGAGCAAATATGAGGTAGGTCCAGTTAACGTGTTTGGAGAAAAACGTAGAAGAAAATTCGTAAGAAAAAAAATTGCCACTAGGTGGCGCTATCAGTTAGATGAAATATAAGTCAGTAGATGTCTTTAGGGCTGGACTCTCATCAAATGTGTGAAATTTTGAGAAGATAGGATCATCTCGGTCAAGTTAATGCAGCTTTTATTTTCACGAAAAATCTTCAGACTTAGCGTCACCGTAGCGGCCACGCCCTTTGGCGAAAAGTTACAATATTCGGTGTGGGGCATGATCAACATCTTAAGGCTTTTCTGACCAATTTTCAAATGGATCCCTTCAACGAGCTCAGCACAGTAGCTAAAAACGTAAAGTATGACATTTATTGTAACCACTAGGTGGCGCTATATGTATAACTGAATTTTGTCATATAGATGTTTTCAGGCCGTGACTATTACGTTGCCTGAGAAGTTTGAGATTTTTTGGAGCTTGTACATGGGAGTTATTCAGCATTTGCTCTTTCTGGACAAATGAAATTTTAAAGTCAATATTTGATGCCCCGCCCCCGTCATATAGTATTTCGAAAAGGCAAGATGTTTTGCCCAGCTGTTCTCTCAGGTCTTGAGATGATAAATGCCAAGTTTGAAGTCAATTGGATGAAAAATGTTTGCAAAGGGGGAAAAAGCATGACTACAGTGAATGTGCCAAAATAGGCCAAAATTGGACATTAAAAAATTCATAGCTCACTTCCTGTACATTTTAGCTACATGGTCCCAATAGACTTTTTTGTGCGTCTCGGGGTGCTACACGTGCCTGCCAATTTTCGTTGCTCTAGCTCAAACGTGCCGGGCTTGGTTTTTATTTTTCTACGCTAGGGGGCGCTATAGAGTCGCGTTGTTATAACGACTTCATAATATCAAATTTTTCGCCGGACCTGAGGAGTGTGCAAAGTTCGGTGAGTTTTCGTGAATATTTAGGTACCCAAAATCGCGATTGTTTGCGGAGAATAAAGAAGAAGAAGAATAAAAATAACTAGAGCTGCAAGCAGCTATAAAGGGCCCTCGCAGCCCGGGCCACGTTGGGGTCCTTGCACGTTGGGGTACTTGCACGTTGGGGTACTGGCACGTTGGGGTACTGGCATATTGGAAGCAAAATTTCTTTGAAAATGGCATAATAAACGTTTACATGTAGAATATTTTTTTTTGCCAGTGTCTGTCAAGCTCAACGGATTTTGGTGATTGTTAAGACCTGCAAAAATCAGCGTCCTTATTTATTTTTAGGCAATGAGTTGCCCTGATTGGTATTTTTTTGTAAAAGTGTATATACACATCATCGCTCGTTGTACTCATTGCACAATGTTTACTTTTATTGTCCAAAGGGGCAATCAAAAATGAATAAAACAAAATGGAAACGTACATACGTTTGGATCGGTGTGAAGCCAGTGAACAATTTGAGTGGTGGAAACTAAAAGAATATTCATAAATGACTTAGTTATCACACTTAGAATGAGTGTACATTTTCTGTACAAAATACCGTATGTGGGGTATTTTTTTTTTTTTTTTATATAAGCCTCAAGGGCTAGGTGGCGCTGTATTTATAACTGAATATTGTCATAGAGATACCTTCAGGCCTTGATTATAAGCATACATGTCAAGTGTGGGATTTTTTTTGGAGCATGTACCGTGGAGTTATTAAGCATATCCTTCATTCACGATATTGCTTTTAATGTCCACAGAGGCTATCAAAAATAAATAAAAATATATATATGTTTGGATAAGTCTGATGCCAGTGAACATTTTGAGTGGTGGAAACTAAAAGAATATTCATAAATGACTTCGTTATCACACTTAGAATGAGTTTACATTTTTTGTACAAAATACCGTATGTGGGGTATTTTTTTTTTTATGCCTCAAGGGCTAGGTGGCGCTGCATATATAACTGAATGTTGTCATAGAGATAACTTCAGGCCTTGACGATAAACATACATGTCAAGTTTGGGATTTTTTGGAGCATGTACCGGGGAGTTATCAAGCATATCCTTTTTCATTGCGAAACACAAATTTTGATGCCACGCCCTCATCATATAGTATTTCGAAAAGTCAAGATTTTCCCCCCTGTCGTTGCCTCAGGTCTTGACATTGTCCAGGTCAAGTCTTAACTCAGTCGGATGAAACGTGGAGAAGAAGTGGGCAAAAGTATGCCCCCTGTAAATGTGCAAAAATCATCAAAAATGGGACATTCAAAAATTCGTAGCTCACTTCCTGTTCATTTTAGCATATGGGTCCAAGAGACTTTTATGTAGGTCTTGGGCTCCCTCATACACCTAAAATTTTTCGGAGATCTTGCTTAAACGTACAACCGGGGCTGCTTCATTAAAATTTTCTAGGGGGCGCTATTGAGTCATTTTTGTAAAAATAGCACAATCAACATTAAAATATTGCTCATTTTACCAGGCCAGATGTGTGTGCCAAGTTTCATGAGTTTCTGTGCATGTTAGACCCTCAAAACCGGCGTTGTTTTCTTGGCGAACAGCGCTTAGCCACGCCCACAGCAATTCACGAAAACTCACAAACTTCGTGTTGTGACATCATGAAGGCCAAAACCCTCATCTGAGCAAATCTGAGGTAGGTCCAGTTAACGTGTTTGGACAAAAACGTAGAAGAAAATTCGTAAGAAAAAAAAAAATGCCACTAGGTGGCGCTATCAGTAAGATGAAATATAAGTTCGTAGATGTCTTTAGGGCTGGACTCTCATCAAATGTGTGAAATTTTGAGAAGATAGGATCATCTCGGTCAAGTTAATGCAGCTTTTATTGTCACGAAAAATCTTCAGACTTTGCGTCACCGTAGCGGCCACGCCCTTTGGCGAAAAGTTACAATATTCGGTGTGGGGCATGATCAACATCTTAAGGCTTTTCTGACCAATTTTCAACTGGATCCCTTCAACGAGCTCAGCACAGTAGCTAAAAACGTAAAGTATGACATTTATTGTTACCACTAGGTGGCGCTATATGTATAACTGAATTTTATCATATAGATGTTTTCAGGCCGTGACTATTACGTTGTCTGAGAAGTTTGAGATTTTTCGGAGCTTGAACATGGGAGTTATTAAGCATTTGCTCTTTCTGGACAAATGAAATTTTCAAGGCAATATTTGATGCCCCGCCCCCGTCATATAGTATTTCAAAAAGTCAAGGTTTTTTGCCCAGTTGTTGTCTCAGGTCTTGAGATGATAAATGCCAATTTTGAAGTCAACTGGATGAAAAATGTTTGCAAAGGGGGAAAAAGCATGACCACAGTGAATGTGCCAAAATAGGCCAAAATTGGACATTAAAAAATTCATAGCTCATTTCCTGTACATTTTAGCTACATGGTCCCAATAGACTTTTTTGTGCGTCTCGGGGTGCTACACGTGCCTGCCAATTTTTGTTGCTCTAGCTCAAACGTGCCGGGCTTGGTTTTTATTTTTCTACGCTAGGGGGCGCTATAGAGTCGCGTTGTTATGACGACTTCATAATATCAAATTTTTCGCCGGGCCCGAAGAGTGCGCAAAGTTCGGTGAGTTTTCGTGAATGTTTAGGTACCCAAAATCGCGATCGTTTGCGGAGAATAAAGAATAATAATAATAACTAGAGCTGCGAGCAGCTATAAAGGGCCCTCGCAGCCCGGGCCACGTTGGGGTCCTTGCACGTTGGGGTACTTGCACGTTGGGGTACTGGCACATTGGGGTACTGGCATATTGGAAGCAAAATTTCTTTGAAAATGGCATAATAAACGTTGACATGTAGAATATTTTTTTGCCAGTGTGTGTATCAAGCTCAACGGGTTTTGGTGATTGTTAAGACCTGCAAAAATCAGCGTCCTTTTTTATTTTTAGGCAATGAGTTGCCCTGATTGGTATTTTTTTGTAAAAGTGTATATACACATCATCGCTCGTTGTCCTCATTGCACAATGTTACTTTTATTGTCCAAAGGGGCAATCAAAAATGAATAAAACAAAATGGAAACGTACATACGTTTGGATCGGTGTGAAGCCAGTGAACAATTTGAGCGGTGGAAACTAAAAGAATATTCATAAATGACTTAGTTATCACACTTAGAATGAGTGTGCATTTTTTGTACAAAATACCGTATGTGGGGTATTTTTTATTTTTTTTTATATAAGCCTCAAGGGCTAGGTGGCGCTGTATTTATAACTGAATGTTGTCATAGAGATACCTTCAGGCCTTATAACTGAATGTTGTCATCGAGATACCTTCAGGCCTTGATTATAAGCATACATGTCAAGTGTGGGATTTTTTTTGGAGCATGTACCGTGGAGTTATTAAGCATATCCTTCATTCACGATATTGCTTTTAATGTCCACAGAGGCTATCAAAAATAAATAAAAATATATATATGTTTGGATAAGTCTGATGCCAGTGAACATTTTGAGTGGTGGAAACTAAAAGAATATTCATAAATGACTGAGTTATCACACTTTGAATGAGTTTACATTTTTTGTACAAAATACCGTATGTGGGGTATTTTTTTTTTATGCCTCAAGGGCTAGGTGGCGCTGCATATATAACTGAATTTTGTCATAGAGATAGCTTCAGGCCTTGACGATAAACATACATGTCAAGTTTGGGATTTTTGGAGCATGTACCGGGGAGTTATTAAGCATATCCTTTTTCAGTGCGAAACACAAATTTTGATGCCCCGCCTTCATCATATAGTATTTCGAAAAGTCAAGATTTTTCCCCCTGTCGTTGGCTCAGGTCTTGACATGGTCCAGGTCAAGTCTTAACTCAGTCAGATGAAACGTGTAGGAGAAGTGGGCAAAAGTCTGCCCCCTGTGAATGTGCAAAAATCGTCAAAAATGGGACATTCAAAAATTCGTAGCTCATTTCCTGTTCATTTTAGCATATGGGTCCAAGAGACTTTTTTGTAGGTCTTGGGCTCCCTCATACACCTAAAAATATTCGTCGTTCTTGCTTAAACGTACAATCGGGGCTGCTTCGTTAAAAACTTCTAGGGGGCGCTATTGAGTCATTTTTGTAAAAATAGCACAATCAACAATAAAATATTGCTCATTTTACCAGGCCAGATGTGTGTGCCAAGTTTCATGAGTTTCTGTGCATGTTTAGACCCTCAAAACTGGCGTTGTTTTCTTGGCGAACAGCGCTTAGCCACACCCACAGCAATTCGCGAAAACTCACAAACTTCGTGTTGTGACATCATGAAGGCCGAAACCCTCATCTGAGCAAATATGAGGTAGGTCCAGTTAACGTGTTTGGAGAAAAACGTAGAAGAAAATTCGTAAGAAAAAAAATTGCCACTAGGTGGCGCTATCAGCTAGATGAAATATAAGTCAGTAGATGTCTTTAGGGCTGGACTCTCATCAAATGTGTGAAATTTTGAGAAGATAGGATCATCTCGGTCAAGTTAATGCAGCTTTTATTTTCACGAAAAATCTTCAGACTTTGCGTCACAGTAGCGGCCACGCCCTTTGGTGAAAAGTTACAATATTCAGTGTGGGGCATGATCAACATCTTAAGGCTTTTCTGACCAATTTTCAAATGGATCCCTTCAACAAGCTCAGCACAGTAGCTAAAAACGTAAAGTATGACATTTATTGTAACCACTAGGTGGCGCTATATGTATAACTGAATTTTATCATATAGATGTTTTCAGGCCGTGACTATTACGTTGCCTGAGAAGTTTGAGATTTTTTGGAGCTTGAACATGGGAGTTATTAAGCATTTGCTCTTTCTGGACAAATGAAATTTTAAAGGCAATATTTGATGCCCCGCCCCCGTCATATAGTATTTCAAAAAGGCAAGATGTTTTGCCCAGTTGTTCTCTCAGGTCTTGAGATGATAAATGCCAAGTTTGAAGTCAATTGGATGAAAAATGTTTGCAAAGGGGGAAAAAGCATGACCACAGTGAATGTGCCAAAATAGGCCAAAATTGGACATTAAAAAATTCATAGCTCACTTCCTGTACATTTTAGCTACATGGTCCCAATAGACTTTTTTGTGCGTCTCGGGGTGCTACACGTGCCTGCCAATTTTTGTTGCTCTCGCTCAAACGTGCCGGGCTTGGTTTTTATTTTTCTATGCTAGGGGGCGCTATAGAGTCGCGTTGTTATAACGACTTCATAATATCAAATTTTTCGCCGGGCCTGAGGAGTGTGCAAAGTTCGGTGAGTTTTCGTGAATGTTTAGGTTCCCAAAATCGCGATTGTTTGCGGAGAATAAAGAAGAAGAAGAAGAATAATAATAATAATAATAATAATAATAATAATAATAATAATAATAATAATAATAATAATTTTTACAAAAACAATAGGGACCTCGCAGCGGTCGCTGCTCGGGCCCTAATAATAATAATTTTTACAAAAACAATAGGGACCTCGCAGCGGTCGCTGCTCGGGCCCTAATAATAATAATAATAATAATCCGATCGAAAAACAATAGGGACCTCGCAGCGGTAGCTGCTCGGGCCCTAATAACTAGAGCTGCGAGCAGCTATAAAGGGCCCTCGCAGCCCGGGCCACGTTGGGGTCCTTGCACGTTGGGGTACTTGCACGTTGGGGTACTGGCACATTGGGGTACTGGCATATTGGAAGCAAAATTTCTTTGAAAATGGCATAATAAACGTTTACATGTAGAATATTTTTTTGCCAGTGTGTGTGTCAAGCTCAACGGGTTTTGGTGATTGTTAAGACCTGCAAAAATCAGCGTCCTTTTTTATTTTTAGGCAATGAGTTGCCCTGATTGGTATTTTTTTGTAAAAGTGTATATACACATCATCGCTCGTTGTACTCATTGCACAATGTTACTTTTATTGTCCAAAGGGGCAATCAAAAATGAATAAAACAAAATGGAAACGTACATACGTTTGGATCGGTGTGAAGCCAGTGAACAATTTGAGTGGTGGAAACTAAAAGAATATTCATAAATGACTTAGTTATCACACTTAGAATGAGTGTACATTTTTTGTACAAAATACCGTATGTGGGGTATTTTTTTTTTTTTTTATATAAGCCTCAAGGGCTAGGTGGCGCTGTATTTATAACTGAATGTTGTCATCGAGATACCTTCAGGCCTTGATTATAAGCATACATGTCAAGTGTGGGATTTTTTTTGGAGCATGTACCGTGGAGTTATTAAGCATATCCTTCATTCACGATATTGCTTTTAATGTCCACAGAGGCTATCAAAAATAAATAAAAAAATATATATGTTTGGATAAGTCTGATGCCAGTGAACAATTTGAGTGGTGGAAACTAAAAGAATATTCATAAATGACTTAGTCATCACACTTAGAATGAGTTTACATTTTTTGTACAAAATACCGTATGTGTTTTTTTTTATTTTTTATATAAGCCTCAAGGGCGAGGTGGCGCTGTATTTATAACTGAATGTTGTCATCGAGATACCTTCAGGCCTTGATTATAAGCATACATGTCAAATGTGGGATTTTTTTTGGAGCATGTACCGTGGAGTTATTAAGCATATCCTTCATTCACGATATTGCTTTTAATGTCCACATAGGCTATCAAAAATAAATAAAAATATATATATGTTTGGATAAGTCTGATGCCAGTGAACATTTTGAGTGGTGGAAACTAAAAGAATATTCATAAATGACTTAGTTATCACACTTAGAATGAGTTTACATTTTTTGTACAAAATACCGTATGTGGGGTATTTTTTTTTTATGCCTCAAGGGCTAGGTGGCGCTGCATATATAACTGAATTTTGTCATAGAGATAGCTTCAGGCCTTGACGATAAACATACACGTCAAGTTTGGGATTTTTTGGAGCATGTACCGGGGAGTTATTAAGCATATCCTTTTTCAGTGCGAAACACAAATTTTGATGCCCCGCCTTCATCATATAGTATTTCGAAAGGTCAAGATTTTTCCTCCTGTCGTTGGCTCAGGTCTTGACATGGTCCAGGTCAAGTCTTAACTCAGTCAGATGAAACGTGTAGGAGAAGTGGGCAAAAGTCTGCCCCCTGTGAATGTGCAAAAATTGTCAAAAATGGGACATTCAAAAATTCGTAGCTCACTTCCTGTTCATTTTAGCATATGGGTCCAAGAGACTTTTTTGTAGGTCTTGGGCTCCCTCATACACCTAAAAATATTCGTCGTTCTTGCTTAAACGTACAACCGGGGCTGCTTCGTTAAAAACTTCTAGGGGGCGCTATTGAGTCATTTTTGTAAAAATAGCACAATCAACAATAAAATATTGCTCATTTTACCAGGCCAGATGTGTGTGCCAAGTTTCATGAGTTTCTGTGCATGTTTAGACCCTCAAAACTGGCGTTGTTTTCTTGGCGAACAGCGCTTAGCCACACCCACAGCAATTCGCGAAAACTCACAAACTTCGTGTTGTGACATCATGAAGGCCGAAACCCTCATCTGAGCAAATATGAGGTAGGTCCAGTTAACGTGTTTGGAGAAAAAAGTAGAAGAAAATTCGTAAGAAAAAAAATTGCCACTAGGTGGCGCTATCAGTTAGATGAAATATAAGTCAGTAGATGTCTTTAGGGCTGGACTCTCATCAAATGTGTGAAATTTTGAGAAGATAGGATCATCTCGGTCAAGTTAATGCAGCTTTTATTTTCATGAAAAATCTTCAGACTTTGCGTCACCGTAGCGGCCACGCCCTTTGGCGAAAAGTTACAATATTCGGTGTGGGGCATGATCAACATCTTAAGGCTTTTCTGACCAATTTTCAAATGGATCCCTTCAACAAGCTCAGCACAGTAGCTAAAAACGTAAAGTATGACATTTATTGTAACCACTAGGTGGCGCTATATGTATAACTGAATTTTATCATATAGATGTTTTCAGGCCGTGACTATTACGTTGCCTGAGAAGTTTGAGATTTTTTGGAGCTTGAACATGGGAGTTATTAAGCATTTGCTCTTTCTGGACAAATTAAATTTTAAAGGCAATATTTGATGCCCCGCCCCCGTCATATAGTATTTCAAAAAGGCAAGATGTTTTGCCCAGTTGTTCTCTCAGGTCTTGAGATGATAAATGCCAAGTTTGAAGTCAATTGGATGAAAAATGTTTGCAAAGGGGGAAAAAGCATGACCACAGTGAATGTGCCAAAATAGGCCAAAATTGGACATTAAAAAATTCATAGCTCACTTCCTGTACATTTTAGCTACATGGTCCCAATAGACTTTTTTGTGCGTCTCGGGGTGCTACACGTGCCTGCCAATTTTTGTTGCTCTAGCTCAAACGTACCGGGCTTGGTTTTTATTTTTCTACGCTAGGGGGCGCTATCGAGTCGCATTGTTATGACGACTTAATAATATCAAATTTTTCGCCGGGCCTGAGGAGTGTGCAAAGTTCGGTGAGTTTTCGTGAATGTTTAGGTACCCAAAATCGCGATCGTTTGCGGAGAATAAAGAATAATAATAATAATAATAATAATAATAATAATAATAATAATAATTTTTACAAAAACAATAGGGACCTCGCAGCGGTCGCTGCTCGGGCCCTAATAATAATAATAATAATAATAATAATAATAATAATTTTTACAAAAACAATAGGGACCTCGCAGCGGTCGCTGCTCGGGCCCTAATAATAATAATAATTTTTACAAAAACAATAGGGACCTCGCAGCGGTCGCTGCTCGGGCCCTAATAATAATAATTTTTACAAAAACAATAGGGACCTCGCAGCGGTCGCTGCTCAGGCCCTAATAATAATAATAATTTTTACAAAAACAATAGGGACCTCGCAGCGGTCGCTGCTCGGGCCCTAACTAGAGCTGCGAGCAGCTATAAAGGGCCCTCGCAGCCCGGGCCACGTTGGAGTCCTTGCACGTTGGGGTACTTGCACGTTAGGGTACTGGCACGTTGGGGTACTGGCATATTGGAAGCAAAATTTCTTTGAAAATGGCATAATAAACGTTTACATGTAGAATATTTTTTTTGCCAGTGTGTGTCAAGCTCAACGGGTTTTGGGGATTGTTAAGACCTGCAAAAATCTGCGTCCTTTTTTATTTTTAGGCAATGAGTTGCCCTGATTGGTATTTTTTGTAAAAGTGTATATATACATCATCGCTCGTTGTACTCATTGCACAATGTTACTTTTATTGTCCAAAGGGGCAATCAAAAATGAATAAAACAAAATGGAAACGTACATACGTTTGGATCGGTGTGAAGCCAGTGAACAATTTGAGTGGTGGAAACTAAAAGAATATTCATAAATGACTTAGTCATCACACTTAGAATGAGTTTACATTTTTTGTACAAAATACCGTATGTGTTTTTTTTTTTTTTTTATATAAGCCTCAAGGGCGAGGTGGCGCTGTATTTATAACTGAATGTTGTCATCGAGATACCTTCAGGCCTTGATTATAAGCATACATGTCAAATGTGGGATTTTTTTTGGAGCATGTACCGTGGAGTTATTAAGCATATCCTTCATTCACGATATTGCTTTTAATGTCCACATAGGCTATCAAAAATAAATAAAAATATATATATGTTTGGATAAGTCTGATGCCAGTGAACATTTTGAGTGGTGGAAACTAAAAGAATATTCATAAATGACTTAGTTATCACACTTAGAATGAGTTTACATTTTTTGTACAAAATACCGTATGTGGGGTATTTTTTTTTTATGCCTCAAGGGCTAGGTGGCGCTGCATATATAACTGAATGTTGTCATAGAGATAGCTTCAGGCCTTGACGATAAACATACATGTCAAGTTTGGGATTTTTTGGAGCATGTACCGGGGAGTTATTAAGCATATCCTTTTTCATTGCGAAACACAAATTTTTGATGCCCCGCCTTCATCATATAGTATTTCGAAAGGTCAAGATTTTTCCCCCTGTCGTTGGCTCAGGTCTTGACATGGTCCAGGTCAAGTCTTAACTCAGTCAGATGAAACGTGTAGGAGAAGTGGGCAAAAGTCTGCCCCCTGTGAATGTGCAAAAATAGTCAAAAATGGGGCATTCAAAAATTCGTAGCTAACTTCCTGTTCATTTTAGCATATGGGTCCAAGAGACTTTTTTGTAGGTCTTGGGCTCCCTCATACACCTAAAAATATTCGTCGTTCTTGCTTAAACGTACAACCGGGGCTGCTTCGTTAAAAACTTCTCGGGGGCGCTATTGAGTCATTTTTGTAAAAATAGCACAATCAACAATAAAATATTGCTCATTTTACCAGGCCAGATGTGTGTGCCAAGTTTCATGAGTTTCTGTGCATGTTTAGACCCTCAAAACTGGCGTTGTTTTCTTGGCGAACAGCGCTTAGCCACACCCACAGCAATTCGCGAAAACTCACAAACTTCGTGTTGTGACATCATGAAGGCCGAAACCCTCATCTGAGCAAATATGAGGTAGGTCCAGTTAACGTGTTTGGAGAAAAACGTAGAAGAAAATTCGTAAGAAAAAAAATTGCCACTAGGTGGCGCTATCAGTTAGATGAAATATAAGTCAGTAGATGTCTTTAGGGCTGGACTCTCATCAAATGTGTGAAATTTTGAGAAGATAGGATCATCTCGGTCAAGTTAATGCAGCTTTTATTTTCACGAAAAATCTTCAGACTTTGCGTCACCGTAGCGGACACGCCCTTTGGCGAAAAGTTACAATATTCGGTGTGGGGCATGATCAACATCTTAAGGCTTTTCTGACCAATTTTCAAATGGATCCCTTCAACAAGCTCAGCACAGTACCTAAAAACGTAAAGTATGACATTTATTGTAACCACTAGGTGGCGCTATATGTATAACTGAATTTTATCATATAGATGTTTTCAGGCCGTGACTATTACATTGCCTGAGAAGTTTGAGATTTTTTGGAGCTTGAACATGGGAGTTATTAAGCATTTGCTCTTTCTGGACAAATGAAATTTTAAAGGCAATATTTGATGCCCCGCCCCCGTCATATAGTATTTCAAAAAGGCAAGATGTTTTGCCCAGTTGTTCTCTCAGGTCTTGAGATGATAAATGCCAAGTTTGAAGTCAATTGGATGAAAAATGTTTGCAAAGGGGGAAAAAGCATGACCACAGTGAATGTGCCAAAATAGGCCAAAATTGGACATTAAAAAATTCATAGCTCACTTCCTGTACATTTTAGCTACATGGTCCCAATAGACTTTTTTGTGCGTCTTGGGGTGCTACACGTGCCTGCCAATTTTTGTTGCTCTAGCTCAAACGTGCCGGGCTTGGTTTTTATTTTTCTACGCTAGGGGGCGCTATCGAGTCGCATTGTTATGACGACTTAATAAATATCAAATTTTTCGCCGGGCCTGAGGAGTGTGCTAAGTTCGGTGAGTTTTCGTGAATGTTTAGGTACCCAAAATCGCGATCGTTTGCGGAGAATAAAGAAGAAGAAGAAGAAGAAGAAGAAGAAGAAGAAGAAGAAGAAGAAGAATAATTTTTACAAAAACAATAGGGACCTCGCAGCGGTCGCTGCTCGGGCCCTAATAATAATTTTTACAAAAACAATAGGGACCTCGCAGCGGTCGCTGCTCGGGCCCTAACTAGAGCTGCGAGCAGCTATAAAGGGCCCTCGCAGCCCGGGCCACGTTGGGGTCCTTGCACGTTGGGGTACTTGCACGTTGGGGTACTGGCACGTTGGGGTACTGGCATATTGGAAGCAAAATTTCTTTGAAAATGGCATAATAAACGTTTACATGTAGAATATTTTTTTGCCAGTGTGTGTGTCAAGCTCAACGGGTTTTGGTGATTGTTAAGACCTGCAAAAATCTGCGTCCTTTTTTATTTTTAGGCAATGAGTTGCCCTGATTGGTATTTTTTTGTAAAAGTGTATATACACATCATCGCTCGTTGTACTCATTGCACAATGTTACTTTTATTGTCCAAAGGGGCAATCAAAAATGAATAAAACAAAATGGAAACGTACATACGTTTGGATCGGTGTGAAGCCAGTGAACAATTTGAGTGGTGGAAACTAAAAGAATATTCATAAATGACTTAGTTATCACACTTAGTATGAGTGTACATTTTTTGTACAAAATACCGTATGTGGGGTATTATTATTATTTTTTATATATATAAGCCTCAAGGGCTAGGTGGCGCTGTATTTATAACTGAATGTTGTCATAGAGATACCTTCAGGCCTTGATTATAAGCATACATGTCAAGTGTGGGATTTTTTTTTGGAGCATGTACCGTGGAGTTATTAAGCATATCCTTCATTCACGATATTGCTTTTAATGTCCATAGAGGCTATCAAAAATAAATAAAAATATATATATGTTTGGATAAGTCTGATGCCAGTGAACATTTTGAGTGGTGGAAACTAAAAGAATATTCATAAATGACTTAGTTATCACACTTAGAATGAGTTTACATATTTTGTACAAAATACCGTATGTGGGGTATTTTTTTTTCATGCCTCAAGGGCTAGGTGGCGCTGCATATATAACTGAATGTTGTCATAGAGATAACTTCAGGCCTTGACGATAAACATACATGTCAAGTTTGGGATTTTTTGGAGCATGTACCGGGGAGTTATCAAGCATATCCTTTTTCATTGCGAAACACACATTTTGATGCCCCGCCCTCATCATATAGTATTTCGAAAAGTTAAAATTTTTCCCCCTGTCGTTGGCTCAGGTCTTGACATGGTCCAGGCCAAGTCTTAACTCAGTCGGATGAAACGTGTAGGAGAAGTGGGCAAAAGTCTGGCCCTGTGAATGTGCAAAAATCGTCAAAAATGGGACATTCAAAAATTCGTAGCTCACTTCCTGTTCATTTTAGCACATGGGTACAAGAGACTTTTTTGTAGGTCTTGAGCTCCCTCATACACCTAAAAATATTCGTCGTTCTTGCTTAAACGTACAACCGGGGCTGCTTCGTTAAAAATTTCGAGGGGGCGCTATTGAGTCATTTTTTTAAAAATAGCACAATCAACAATAAAATATTGCTCATTTTACCAGGCCAGATGTGTGTGCCAAGTTTCAGGAGTTTCTGTGCATGTTTAGACCCTCAAAACTGGCGTTGTTTTCTTGGCGAACAGCGCTTAGCCACGCCCACAGCAATTCGCGAAAACTCACAAACTTCGTGTTGTGACATCATGAAGGCCGAAACCCTCATCTGAGCAAATATGAGGTAGGTCCAGTTAACGTGGTTGGAGAAAAACATTGAAGAAAATTCGTAAGAAAAAAAATTGCCACTAGGTGGCGCTATCAGTTAGATGAAATGTAAGTTAGTAGATGTCTTTAGAGCTGGACTCTCATCAAATGTGTGAAATTTTGAGAAGATAGGATCATCTCGGTCAGGTTAATGCAGCTTTTATTGTCACGAAAAATCTTCAGACTTTGCGTCACCGTAGCGGCCACGCCCTTTGGCGAAAAGTTACAATATTCGGTGTGGGGCATCATCAACATCTTAAGGCTTTTCTGACCAATTTTCAACTGGATCCCTTCAACGAGCTCAGCACAGTAGCTAAAAACGTAAAGTATGACATTTATTGTAACCACTAGGTGGCGCTATATGCAGAACTGAATTTTGTCATATAGATGTTTTCAGGCCGTGACTATTACGTTGCCTGAGAAGTTTGAGATTTTTTGGAGCTTGTACATGGGAGTTATTCAGCATTTGCTCTTTCTGGACAAATGAAATTTTAAAGGCAATATTTGATGCCCCGCCCCCGTCATATAGTATTTCGAAAAGGCAAGACTTTTTGCCCAGCTGTTCTCTTAGGTCTTGAGATGATAAATGCCAAGTTTGAAGTCAATGGGATGAAAAATGTTTGCATAGGGGGAAAAAGCATGACCACAGTGAATGTGCCAAAATAGGCCAAAATTGGACATTAAAAAATTCATAGCTCACTTCCTGTACATTTTAGCTACATGGTCCCAATAGACTTTTTTGTGCGTCTCGGGGTGCTACACGTGCCTGCCAATTTTCGTTGCTCTAGCTCAAACGTGCCGGGCTTGGTTTTTATTTTTCTATGCTAGGGGGCGCTATAGAGTCGCGTTGTTATAACGACTTCATAATATCAAATTTTTTGCCGGACCTGAGGAGTGTGCAAAGTTCGGTGAGTTTTCGTGAATATTTAGGTACCCAAAATCGCGATTGTTTGCGGAGAATAAAGAAGAAGAAGAAGAACTAGAGCTGCGAGCAGCTATAAAGGGCCCTCGCAGCCCGGGCCACGTTGGGGTCCTTGCACGTTGGGGTACTTGCACGTTGGGGTACTGGCACGTTGGGGTACTGGCATATTGGAAGCAAAATTTCTTTGAAAATGTCATAATAAACGTTTACATGTAGAATATTTTTTTGCCAGTGTGTGTGTCAAGCTCAACGGGTTTTGGTGATTGTTAAGACCTGCAAAAATCAGCGTCCTTTTTTATTTTTAGGCAATGAGTTGCCCTGATTGGTATTTTTTTGTAAAAGTGTATATACACATCATCGCTCGTTGTACTCATTGCACAATGTTACTTTTATTGTCCAAAGGGGCAATCAAAAATGAATAAAACAAAATGGAAACGTACATACGTTTGGATCGGTGTGAAGCCAGTGAACAATTTGAGTGGTGGAAACTAAAAGAATATTCATAAATGACTTAGTTATCACACTTAGAATGAGTGTACATTTTTTGTACAAAATACCATATGTGGGGTATTTTTTTTTTTTTTATATATAAGCCTCAAGGGCTAGGTGGCGCTGTATTTATAACTGAATGTTGTCATAGAGATACCTTCAGGCCTTGATTATAAGCATACATGTCAAGTGTGGGATTTTTTTTTGGAGCATGTACCGTGGAGTTATTAAGCATATCCTTCATTCACGATATTGCTTTTAATGTCCATAGAGGCTATCAAAAATAAATAAAAATATATATATGTTTGGATAAGTCTGATGCCAGTGAACATTTTGAGTGGTGGAAACTAAAAGAATATTCATAAATGACTTAGTTATCACACTTAGAATGAGTTTACATTTTTTGTACAAAATACCGTATGTGGGGTATTTTTTTTTCATGCCTCAAGGGCTAGGTGGCGCTGCATATATAATATATAACTGAATGTTGTCATAGAGATAACTTCAGGCCTTGACGATAAACATACATGTCAAGTTTGGGATTTTTTGGAGCATGTACCGGGGAGTTATCAAGCATATCCTTTTTCATTGCGAAACACACATTTTGATGCCCCGCCCTCATCATATAGTATTTCGAAAAGTCAAAATTTTTCCCTCTGTCGTTGGCTCAGGTCTTGACATGGTCCAGGCCAAGTCTTAACTCAGCCGGATGAAACGTGTAGGAGAAGTGGGCAAAAGTCTGCCCCCTGTGAATGTGCAAAAATCGTCAAAAATGGGACATTCAAAAATTCGTAGCTCACTTCCTGTTCATTTTAGCATATGGGTACAAGAGACTTTTTTGTAGGTCTTGGGCTCCCTCATACACCTAAAAATATTCGTCGTTCTTGCTTAAACGTACAACCGGGGCTGCTTCGTTAGAAATTTCGAGGGGGCGCTATTGAGTCATTTTTTAAAAAATAGCACAATCAACAATAAAATATTGCTCATTTTACCAGGCCAGATGTGTGTGCCAAGTTTCAGGAGTTTCTGTGCATGTTTAGACCCTCAAAACTGGCGTTGTTTTCTTGGCGAACAGCGCTTAGCCACGCCCACAGCAATTCGCGAAAACTCACAAACTTCGTGTTGTGACATCATGAAGGCCGAAACCCTCATCTGAGCAAATATGAGGTAGGTGCAGTTAACGTGTTTGGAGAAAAACGTAGAAGAAAATTCGTAAGAAAAAAAATTGCCACTAGGTGGCGCTATCAGTTAGATGAAATTTAAGTTAGTAGATGTATTTAGAGCTGGACTCTCATCAAATGTGTGAAATTTTGAGAAGATAGGATCATCTCGGTCAGGTTAATGCAGCTTTTATTGTCACGAAAAATCTTCAGACTTTGCGTCACCGTAGCGGCCACGCCCTTTGGCGAAAAGTTACAATATTCGGTGTGGGGCATCATCAACATCTTAAGGCTTTTCTGACCAATTTTCAACTGGATCTCTTCAACGAGCTCAGCACAGTAGCTAAAAACGTAAAGTATGACATTTATTGTAACCACTAGGTGGCGCTATATGTAGAACTGAATTTTGTCATATAGATGTTTTCAGGCCGTGACTATTACGTTGCCTGAGAAGTTTGAGATTTTTTGGAGCTTGTACATGGGAGTTATTCAGCATTTGCTCTTTCTGGACAAATGAAATTTTAAAGGCAATATTTGATGCCCCGCCCCCGTCATATAGTATTTCGAAAAGGCAAGACTTTTTGCCCAGCTGTTCTCTTAGGTCTTGAGATGATAAATGCCAAGTTTGAAGTCAATGGGATGAAAAATGTTTGCATAGGGGGAAAAAGCATGACCACAGTGAATGTGCCAAAATAGGCCAAAATTGGACATTAAAAAATTCATAGCTCAATTCCTGTACATTTTAGCTACATGGTCCCAATAGACTTTTTTTGTGCGTCTCGGGGTGCTACACGTGCCTGCCAATTTTCGTTGCTCTAGCTCAAACGTGCCGGGCTTGGTTTTTATTTTTCTATGCTAGGGGGCGCTATAGAGTCGCGTTGTTATAACGACTTCATAATATCAAATTTTTCGCCGGACCTGAGGAGTGTGCAAAGTTCGGTGAGTTTTCGTGAATATTTAGGTACCCAAAATCGCGATTGTTTGCGGAGAATAAAGAAGAAGAAGAAGAAGAAGAAGAAGAAGAAGAATAACTAGAGCTGCGAGCAGCTATAAAGGGCCCTCGCAGCCCGGGCCACGTTGGAGTCCTTGCACGTTGGGGTACTTGCACGTTAGGGTACTGGCACGTTGGGGTACTGGCACGTTGGGGTACTGGCTATTGGAAGCAAAATTTCTTTGAAAATGGCATAATAAACGTTTACATGTAGAATATTTTTTTTTGTCAGTGTGTGTCAAGCTCAACGGGTTTTGGTGATTGTTAAGACCTGCAAAAATCAGCGTCCTTTTTTATTTTTAGGCAATGAGTTGCCCTGATTGGTATTTTTTGTAAAAGTGTATATATACATCATCGCTCGTTGTCCTCATTGCACAATGTTACTTTTATTGTCCAAAGGGGCAATCAAAAATGAATAAAACAAAATGGAAACGTACATACGTTTGGATCGGTGTGAAGCCAGTGAACAATTTGAGTGGTGGAAACTAAAAGAATATTCAGAAATGACTTAGTCATCACACTTAGAATGAGTTTACATTTTTTGTACAAAATACCGTATGTGGGGTATTTTTTTTTTATGCCTCAAGGGCTAGGTGGCGCTGCATATATAACTGAATTTTGTCATAGAGATAGCTTCAGGCCTTGACGATAAACATACACGTCAAGTTTGGGATTTTTTGGAGCATGTACCGGGGAGTTATTAAGCATATCCTTTTTCAGTGCGAAACACAAATTTTGATGCCCCGCCTTCATCATATAGTATTTCGAAAGGTCAAGATTTTTCCTCCTGTCGTTGGCTCAGGTCTTGACATGGTCCAGGTCAAGTCTTAACTCAGTCAGATGAAACGTGTAGGAGAAGTGGGCAAAAGTCTGCCCCCTGTGAATGTGCAAAAATTGTCAAAAATGGGACATTCAAAAATTCGTAGCTCACTTCCTGTTCATTTTAGCATATGGGTCCAAGAGACTTTTTTGTAGGTCTTGGGCTCCCTCATACACCTAAAAATATTCGTCGTTCTTGCTTAAACGTACAACCGGGGCTGCTTCGTTAAAAACTTCTAGGGGGCGCTATTGAGTCATTTTTGTAAAAATAGCACAATCAACAATAAAATATTGCTCATTTTACCAGGCCAGATGTGTGTGCCAAGTTTCATGAGTTTCTGTGCATGTTTAGACCCTCAAAACTGGCGTTGTTTTCTTGGCGAACAGCGCTTAGCCACACCCACAGCAATTCGCGAAAACTCACAAACTTCGTGTTGTGACATCATGAAGGCCGAAACCCTCATCTGAGCAAATATGAGGTAGGTCCAGTTAACGTGTTTGGAGAAAAAAGTAGAAGAAAATTCGTAAGAAAAAAAATTGCCACTAGGTGGCGCTATCAGTTAGATGAAATATAAGTCAGTAGATGTCTTTAGGGCTGGACTCTCATCAAATGTGTGAAATTTTGAGAAGATAGGATCATCTCGGTCAAGTTAATGCAGCTTTTATTTTCAAGAAAAATCTTCAGACTTTGCGTCACCGTAGCGGCCACGCCCTTTGGCGAAAAGTTACAATATTCGGTGTGGGGCATGATCAACATCTTAAGGCTTTTCTGACCAATTTTCAAATGGATCCCTTCAACAAGCTCAGCACAGTAGCTAAAAACGTAAAGTATGACATTTATTGTAACCACTAGGTGGCGCTATATGTATAACTGAATTTTATCATATAGATGTTTTCAGGCCGTGACTATTACGTTGCCTGAGAAGTTTGAGATTTTTTGGAGCTTGAACATGGGAGTTATTAAGCATTTGCTCTTTCTGGACAAATGAAATTTTAAAGGCAATATTTGATGCCCCGCCCCCGTCATATAGTATTTCAAAAAGGCAAGATGTTTTGCCCAGTTGTTCTCTCAGGTCTTGAGATGATAAATGCCAAGTTTGAAGTCAATTGGATGAAAAATGTTTGCAAAGGGGGAAAAAGCATGACCACAGTGAATGTGCCAAAATAGGCCAAAATTGGACATTAAAAAATTCATAGCTCACTTCCTGTACATTTTAGCTCCATGGTCCCAATAGACTTTTTTGTGCGTCTCGGGGTGCTACACGTGCCTGCCAATTTTTGTTGCTCTCGCTCAAACGTGCCGGGCTTGGTTTTTATTTTTCTACGCTAGGGGGCGCTATCGAGTCGCATTGTTCTGACGACTTAATAATATCAAATTTTTCGCCGGGCCTGAGGAGTGTGCAAAGTTCGGTGAGTTTTCGTGAATATTTAGGTACCCAAAATCGCGATTGTTTGTGGAGAATAAAGAAGAAGAAGAAGAAGAAGAATAACTAGAGCTGCGAGCAGCTATAAAGGGCCCTCGCAACCCGGGCCACGTTGGGGTATTTGCACGTCGGGGTACTGGCATGTTGGGGTACTGTCAAATAGGAAACCATCTAAATTTTAAACGTTTTTGCCATGCTTTGTGTTTGTAAAGTTTCATGGAAAGGCCAAAAATGATGCACAATTAACAAAATAAAATCAAAATGGATTGGCACATGGCTATATAGAATACTTTTTGGATATATTAGGCATGCCTGCCAATATTCACACATCTAGCTGAATCATATAATCGGAAAGACTTCATAAAAATGTCTAGAGGGCGCTATTGAAGCATTTATTGCAAATTTAATAAGAAATCTCTAAAATATTCATGCTTATGACAAGCCTGATGTGTGTGTAAAGTTTCATGAGTTTTTGCACATGTTTAGACCAAAAAAAAAAAAAGCAGCATTTTACTTGGCAAACAATCCATCGCCATGAAACGGCGTGCGACAAAATAAATAACTTCCGATAACTTTGTATCTTAAACATCTTAAGATGAAGCACACCAAGTTTGAAGACAGTCGGATAAATTTTGTAGGAGGAGTTCGTTAAAATATGACCCCTAAAAAAGGCCACAAAAAATGGCTACAAATCCCAACGTAAATCAAAATGGCGGACTTCCTGTTTGTTTTGGAAGATGGTTCCAAGAGACTTTTTTGTACATCGTGGGCTCTTATGTATGCCTCTAAATTATCATAGCGCTAGGTGAAACGTACAACCGGGAATGCTTCGTTAAAGAGGAGTTTTTTACCTCAAAATGTGATGACCGGCCCTTACGGGACTTCCTGTTGGGTTTAGCACATGGCACCAAGAGACTTTTTTGTACATTGTGGGCTGTTAAATTTGTCTCCAAATTTTCGTAGCTCTAGCTGCTTCGTACAACTGTGAATGCTTCATTAAGAGGGAATTTTTTCCTTTGCAAACTGTGCATGCCACGGCAACAGCGTGCGTCGAAATAAAAAGCTTTCAATAACTTTTCATCTTCAACATTTTAAGATGAATCACACCAAGTTTGGAGATGATCGGATAAACTCTGTAGGAGGAGTTCGTTAAAATAAGACCCCTATGAAATGGCCCAAAAAATGGCAACACGTTCCAAAGTAAATCAAAATGGCGGACTTCCTGTTCGGTTTAGCATATGGTTCAAAAAGAGTTTTTTGTACCTTGAGGGCTGTTACATATGTCTTCAAATGTTGGTAACTCTAGGTGAAATGTACAGCCGGGAATGCTTCATTAAATAAGAATTTTGAAACACAAAATTTGATGCCTCGCCTCTGGCGGACTTCCTGTTAGGTTTAGCATATGGTTCAAAAAGAGTTTTTTGTAGATCATAGTCTGTTACATATGTGTACCAATTTTCGTGGCTCTCAATTAAACGTACCACGGCAATGCTTTGTTAAGTAAGAATTTTGAAACTGTAAATTTGATGCCCCGCCACCGTCATATAGTATGTCAAAAACTTTAGATTTTTTACCATGATGTTGTCCCAGGTGTTGAGATGGTACAGCCCAAGTTTGAAGTCAATCGGGTTAACCGTGTAGGAGAAGCGGGCAAAAGTATGACCCCTGTAAATGTGCAAAAATTGGCAAAAATTGGACATTTAAATACTCATACCTCACTTTCTGTCTATTTTAGGGTACACACTTCAAAGAGGTTTTTGTTCATTGGGATGTGCTACAGGTGCCACACAATTTTCATAGCCGTCGGACAATCGTAGCGGGACAGGGATCCGTTTAACCTATGTAGGGGGCGCTAAGGAGCCATTTTTCTGTTATCATGTATGGCGACTTTAAAATATCAAATTTTTCGCCAGGCCTGATGTGCGTGTAAAGTTTGGTGAGTTTTCGGTCACGTTTAGTGTCTCAAAAATGTGATCGTTTGCGGAGAATAATAATAATAATAATAATAATAATAATAATAATAATAAGAATTCCTACAAAAACAATAGGGCCTCGCAGCGGCACCGAAGTATATATACACACATCATCGCTCGTACTCATTGCACAATGTTGCTTTTATTGTCCATAGAGGCGATATAAAACTAAATAAAAAATACGTATGTTTGGATCGGTCTGATACCAGTGAACATATTGAGTGGTGGAAAGTAAAAGAATATTCATAAATGACTTAGTTATCACACTTACAATGAGTTTACAATTTTTGCAAAAATACCGTAAGTGAGGCATTTTTTTTTTATGCCTCAAGGACTAGGTGGCGCTGTATTTATAACTGAATTTTGTCATAGAGATACCTTCAGGCCTTGACTCTAAATATACATTTCAAATATGGGAATTTTTGGAGCATGTACCTGGGAGTTATTAAGCATAGCCTTCATTCACGATATTGCTTTTAATGTCCATAGAGGCTATCAAAAATACATAAAACTAAATAACAAAAATATGTATGTTTGGTTAGGTCTGATGCCAGTGAATATTTTGAGTGGTGGAAGGTAAAAGAATATTCCTAAATGACTTCGTTATCACACTTAGAATGAGTTTACATTTTTTGTACAATATACCGTAAGTGGGGTATTTTTTTTTCATGCCTCAAGGGCTAGGTGGCGCTGCATATATAACTGAATGTTGTCATAGAGATACCTTCAGGCCTTGACGATAAACATACATGTCAAGTTTGGGATTTTTTGGAGCATGTATCGGGGAGTTATTAAGCATATCCTTTTTCAGTGCGAAACACAAATTTTGATGCCCCGCCCTCATCATATAGTATTTCCAAAAGTCAAGATTTTTCCGTCTGTTGTTGGCTCAGGTCTTGGCATGGTCCAGGTCAAGTCATAAGTCAGTCGGATAAAACGTGTAGGAGAAGTGGGCAAAAGTATGCCCTCTGAAAATGTGCAAAAATCGTAAAAAATGGGACATTCAAAAATTCGTAGCTCACTTCCTGTTCATTTTAGCATATGGGTCCAAGAGACTTTTTTGTAGGTCTTTGGCTCCCTCATACACGTAAAAATTTTCGTAGATCTTGCTTAAACGTACAATCGGGGCTGCTTCGTTAAAAAATTTCTAGGGGGCGCTATTGAGTCATTTTTGTAAAAATAGCACAATCAACAATAAAATATTGTTCATTTTACCAGGCCAGATGTGTGTGCCAAGTTTCATGAGTTTCTGCGCATGTTTAGACCCTCAAAACTGGCGTTGTTTTCTTGGCGAACAGTGCTTAGCCACGCCCACAGCGATTCGCGAAAACTCACAAATTTCGTGTTGTGACATCATGAAGGCCGAAACCCTCATCTGAGCAAATATGAGGTTGGTCCAGTTAACGTGTTTGGAGAAAAAATGTACAAGAAAATTCGTAAGAAAAAAAATTGCCACTAGGTGGCGCTATCAGTAAGATGAAATATAAGTTCGTAGATGTCTTTAGGGCTGGACTCTCATCAAATGTGTGAAATTTTGAGAAGATAGGATCATCTCGGTCAAGTTCATGCAGCTTTTATTGTCACGAAAAATCTTCAGACTTTGCGGCACCGTAGCGGCCACGCCCTTTGGCAAAAAGTTACAATATTCGGTGTTGGGCATGATCAACATCTTAAGGCTTTTCTGACCAACTTTCAACTGGATCCCTTCAACGAGCTCAGCGCAGTAGCTAAAAACGTAAAGTATGACATTTATTGTCACCACTAGGTGGCGCTATATGTATAACTGAATTTTATCATATAGATGTTTTCAGGCCGTGACTATTACGTTGCCTGAGAAGTTTGAGATTTTTTGGAGCTTGAACATGGGAGTTATTAAGCATTTGCTCTTTCTGGACAAATGAAATTTTAAAGACAATATTTGATGCCCCGCCCCCATCATATAGTATTTCGAAAAGGCAAGACTTTTTGCCCAGTTGTTCTCTCAGGTCTTGAGATGATAAATGCCAAGTTTGATGTGAATTGGATGAAAAATGTTTGCAGAGGGGGAAAAAGCATGACCACAGTGAATGTGCCAAAATAGGCCAAAATTGGACATAAAAAAATTCATAGCTCATTTCCTGTACATTTTAGCTACATGGTCCCAATAGACTTTTTTGTGCGTCTCGGGGTGCTACACGTGCCTGCCAATTTTCGTTGCTCTAGCTCAAACGTGCCAGGATTGGTTTTTATTTTTCTACGCTAGGGGGCGCTATAGAGTCGCGTTGTTATGACGACTTCATAATATCAAATTTTTTGCCGGGCCTGAGGAGTGTGCAAAGTTTGGTGAGTTTTCGTGAATGTTTAGGTACTCAAAAATGCGATCGTTTACGGAGAATAATAATAATAATAATAATAATAATAATAATAATAATTCGAACGAAAAACAATAGGGACCTCGCAGCGGTCGCTGCTCGGGCCCTAACTAGAGCTGCGAGCAGCTATAAAGGGCCCTCGCAACCCGGGCCACGTTGGGGTATTTGCACGTCGGGGTACTGGCATGTTGGGGTACTGTCAAATAGGAAACCATCTAAATTTTAAACGTTTTTGCCATGCTTTGTGTTTGTAAAGTTTCATGGAAAGGCCAAAAATGATGCACAATTAACAAAATAAAATCAAAATGGATTGGCACATGGCTATATAGAATACTTTTTGAATATATTAAGCATGCCTGCCAATATTCACACATCTAGCTGAATCATATAATCGGAAAGACTTCATAAAAATGTCTAGAGGGCGCTATTGAAGCATTTATTGCAAATTTAATAAGAAATCTCTAAAATATTCATGCTTATGACAAGCCTGATGTGTGTGTAAAGTTTCATGAGTTTTTGCACATGTTTAGACCAAAAAAAAAAAAGCAGCATTTTACTTGGCAAACAATCCATCGCCATGAAACGGCGTGCGACAAAATAAATAACTTCCGATAACTTTGTATCTTAAACATCTTAAGATGAAGCACACCAAGTTTGAAGACAGTCGGATAAATTTTGTAGGAGGAGTTCGTTAAAATATGACCCCTAAAAAAGGCCACAAAAAATGGCTACAAATCCCAACGTAAATCAAAATGGCGGACTTCCCGTTTGGTTTAGCATATGGTTCCAAGAGACTTTTTTGTACATCGTGGGCACTTATGTATGCCTGCAAATTATCATAGCGCTAGGTGAAACGTACAACCGGGAATGCTTCGTTAAAGAGGAGTTTTTTACCTCAAAATGTGATGACCGGCCCCTACGGGACTTCCTGTTGGGTTTAGCACATGGCACCAAGAGACTTTTTTGTACATCGTGGGCTGTTAAATTTGTCTCCAAATTTTCGTAGCTCTAGCTGCTTCGTACAACTGGGAATGCTTCATTAAGAGGGAATTTTTTTCCTTTGCAAACTGTGCATGCCACGGCAACAGCGTGCGACGAAATAAAAAGCTTTCAATAACTTTTCATCTTCAACATTTTAAGATGAATCACACCAAGTTTGGAGATGATCGGATAAACTCTGTAGGAGGAGTTCGTTAAAATAAGACCCCTATGAAATGGCCCAAAAAATGGCAACACGTTCCAAAGTAAATCAAAATGGCGGACTTCCTGTTCGGTTTAACATATGGTACAAAAAGAGTTTTTTGTACCTTGAGGGCTGTTACATATGTCTTCAAATGTTGGTAACTCTAGGTGAAATGTACAGCCGGGAATGCTTCATTAAATAAGAATTTTGAAACACAAAATTTGATGCCTCTCCTCTGGCGGACTTCCTGTTAGGTTTAGCATATGGCACCAACAGGCTTTTTTGTAGATCATAGTCTGTTACATATGTGTACCAATTTTCGTGGCTCTCAATTAAACGTACCACCGGCAATGCTTTGTTAAGTAAGAATTTTGAAACTGTAAATTTGATGCCCCGCCACCGTCATATAGTATGTCAAAAACTTTAGATTTTTTACCATGATGTTGTCCCAGGTGTTGAGATGGTACAGCCCAAGTTTGAAGTCAATCGGGTTAACCGTGTAGGAGAAGCGGGCAAAAGTATGACCCCTGTAAATGTGCAAAAATGGGCCAAAATTGGACATTCAAATACTCATACCTCACTTCCTGTCTATTTTAGGGTACACATATCAAAGAGGTTTTTGTTCATCTGGATGTGCTACAGGTGCCACACAATTTTCGTAGCCATAGGACAATCGTAGCGGGACAGGGATCCGTTAAACCTATGTAGGTGGCGCTACAGAGCCATTTTTCTGTTATCATGTATGGCGACTTTAAAATATCAAATTTTTCGCCAGGCCCGATCTGCGTGTAAAGTTTGGTGAGTTTTCAGTCATGTTTAGTGCCTCAAAAATGTGGTTGTTTGCGGAAAAGAATAATAACAAAGAAAAAGAAGAAGAAGAATAATAACTAGAGCTGCGAGCAGCTATAAAGGGCCCTCGCAACCCGGGCCACGTTGGGGTATTTGCACGTCGGGGTACTGGCATGTTGGGGTACTGTCAAATAGGAAACCATCTAAATTGTAAACGTTTTTGCCATGCTTTGTGTTTTTAAAGTTTAATGGAAAGGCCAAAAACGATGCACAATTAACAAAATAAAATCAAAATGGATTGGCACATGGCTATATAGAATACTTTTTGAATATATTCGGCATGCCTGCCAATATTCACACATCTAGCTGAATCATATAATCGGAAAGACTTCATAAAAATGTCTAGAGGGCGCTATTGAGCCATTTATTACAAATAGCACAACAAATCTCTAAATAAAATATTCATGTTCTAGACAGGTCTGGTGCGTGTGCAAAGTTTTGTGAGTTTTCACCCATATTTAGACTCTCAAAAAAGCATTTTTCTTCACAAACAATGCATGGCTACAGCAAAGGCGTGTGACAAAATAAAAAAATTCAATAACTTTTCATCTTAAATATCTTAAGATGAAACACGCCAAAGAATGAAGACGATCTGATAAGTTCTGTTGAAAATATGACCCCTATAAAAGGCCCCAAAAAATGGCTACAAATACCAAAGTAAATCAAAATGGCAGACTTCCTTTTTGATTCAGCATATGGCTTTAGAAACCTTTTTGTAAGTCTTAGGCTGATAGGTATCCCAATTTTTACAAATCTAGCTGAATCATAAAACACAAAACATTTGCAAAAGCTTCATAAAAATGTCTAGAGGGCGCTATTGAACCATTTATTGCAAATTGAATAAGAAATCTCTAAAATATTCATGCTGATGACAAGCCTGATGTGTGTGTAAAGTTTCATGAGTTTTTGCACATGTTTAGACCAAAAAAAAAAAGTAACATTTTACTTGGCAAACAATGCATCGCCATGACAACGGCGTGCGACAAAATAAATAACTTTCGATAACTTTGCATCTTAAACATCTTAAGATGAAGCACACCAAGTTTAAAGACAGTCGGATAAATTTTGTAGGAGGAGTTCGTTAAAATATGACCCCTAAAAAAGGCCACAAAAAATGGCTACAAATCCCAACGTAAATCAAAATGGTGGACTTCCTGATTGGTTTAGCATATTGCTCCAAGAGACTTTTTTTGTACATCCTGAGCTCTTATGTTTGCCTGCAAATTATCATAGCTTTAGGTGTTTAATCAAAACGCAAAATATGGTGTGCAATTCCCATGCATTGCTATGGCAACAGCGTGTGACAAAATAAAAAACTTTCGATTACTTTGCATCTTAAACATCTTAAGATGAAACATACCAAGTTTGAAGACAGTCGGATAAATTTTGTAGGAGGGGTTCGTTAAAATATGACCCCTGAAAAAGGCCACAAAAAATGGCAACAAATCCCATCATAAATCAAAATGGCGGACTTCCTGTTTGGTTTAGCCCATGGTTCCAAGAGACTTTTTTGTACATCGTGGGCTCTTATGTATGCCTGCAAATTATCATAGCGCTAGGTGAAACGTACAACCGGGAATGCTTAGTTAAAGAGGAGTTTTTTAGCTCAAAATGTGATGCCCGGCCCCTGGGGGACTTCCTGTTGCGTTTAGCACATGGCACCAAGAGACATTTTTGTAGATCCTGGGCTGTTACATATGTCTACAATTTTTCGTCACTCTAGCTGCTTCGTACAACTGGGAATGCTTCATTAAGAAGGATTTTTTTCCTTTGCAAAAAGTGCATGCCACGATAACAGCATGTGACGAAATAAAAAACTTTCAATAACTTTTCATTTTCAACATCTTAAGATGAATCACACCAAGTTTGAAGATGATCGGATAAACTCTGTAGGAGGAGTTTGTTAAAATATGACCCCTATGAAATGGCCAAAAAAAATGGCAACACATTCCAAAGTAAATCAAAATGGCGGACGTCCTGTTAGGTTTAGCATATGGTTCAAAAAGAGTTTTTTGTAAATCGAGGGCTGTTATATACCTCTACAAATTTTGGTAACTCTAGGTGAAACGTACAACCGGGAATGCTTAGTTAAAGAGGAGTTTTTTAGCTCAAAATGTGATGCCCGGCCCCTGGGGGACTTCCTGTTGGGTTTAGCACAGGGCACCAGGAGACTTTTTTGTACATCTTGGGCTGTTACATATGTCTACAAATTTTCGTAGCTCTAGCTGCTTCGTACAACTGGCAATGCTTCTTTAAGGATATTTTTTTTCCTTTGCAAACAGTGCATGCCATGACAACAGCGTGCGACGAAATACAAAGCTTTCAATAACTTTTCATCTTCAACATCTTAAGATGAATCACACCAAGTTTGAAGATGATCGGATAAACACTGTAGGAGGAGTTCGTTAAAATAAGACTCCAATGAAATGGCCAAAAAAATGGCAACACGTTCCAAAATAAATCAAAATGGTGGACTTCCTGTTAGGTTTAGCATATGGTTCAAAAAGAGTTTTTTGTAGGTCATAGCCTGTTACATATGTGTACCAATTTTCGTAGCTCTAGATTAAACGTACAACCGGCAATGCCTCGTGAAGTAAGAATTTTTAAACTCTAAATTTGATGCGCCGCGGCCGTCATATAGTATATCAAAAACTTTTCATTTTTCACAATGATGTTGTCCCAGGTGTTGAGATGGTACATCCCAAGTTTGAAGTCAATCGGGTTAACCGTGTAGGAGAAGCGGGCAAAAGTATGACCCCTGTAAATGTGCAAAAATTGGCAAAAATTGGACATTTAAATACTCATACCTCACTTTCTGTCTATTTTAGGGTACACACTTCAAAGAGGTTTTTGTTCATTGGGATGTGCTACAGGTGCCACACAATTTTCATAGCCGTCGGACAATCGTAGCGGGACAGGGATCCGTTTAACCTATGTAGGGGGCGCTAAGGAGCCATTTTTCTGTTATCATGTATGGCGACTTTAAAATATCAAATTTTTCGCCAGGCCTGATGTGCGTGTAAAGTTTGGTGAGTTTTCGGTCACGTTTAGTGTCTGAAAAATGTGATTGTTTGCGGAGAATAATAATAATAAGAATAACTAGAGCTGCGAGCAGCTATAAAGGGCCCTCGCAACCCGGGCCACGTTGGGGTACTTGCACGTCGGGGTACTGGCACGTTGGGGTACTGTCAAATAGGACAAGCACCATCTAAAATGTTTTTGACAAGCCTTGTGTGTGCAAAGTTGAATCAAAACGCAAAATATGGTGCGCAATTCCCAAAATAAATTCAAAATGGCGGACTTCCTTTTAGGTTTAGCATACGGCTACAGAATACTTTTTGTAGGTCTTAAGCTAATAGGTATGCCTCCCAGTTTTCACAAATCTAGGTCAAGTCATCTTTAGTTGTGTATCGCTTGAATCATACAATTGGAAATGCTCCATAAAAATGCATAGAGGGCGCTATTGAGCACAACGTTGGGTTACTTGCACGTCAGGGTACTGGCACGTTGGGGTACTGTTACATGGAACAAGGACCATTTAAAATGTTAGTTTTTTCCATGCCTTGTCTGTGCAAAGTTTAATGAAAAAGGCCAAAAATGATGTATAATTCCCAAAAAAAATCAAAATAGCGGACTTCCTCTTTGGTTTGGCAAATGGCTACATAATACTTTTTTGTAGGTCTAGCATAATCATACAATCGGAAATGCTTCATAAAAATGTCTAGAGGGCGCTATTTATTGCAAATTGCACAATAAATCTCTGAAAATTCATGTTCATGACAAGTCTGATGTGTTTGCAAAGTTTCATGAGTTTTCATGTGTATAAAAAAAAAAAAAAACAGCACTTGACAAACAATGCATTGCTATGGCAACAGCGTGTTACAAAATAAAAAACTTTCGATTACTTTGCATCTTAAACATCTTAAGATGAAACACACCAAGTTTGAAGACAGTCGGCTAAATTTTGTAGGAGGGGTTCGTTAAAATATGACCCCTGAAAAAGGCCACAAAAAATGGCAACAAATCCCATCATAAATCAAAATGGCAGACTTCCTGTTTGGTTTAGCACATGGTTCCAAGAGACTTTTTTGTACATCATGGGCTCTTATGTATGCCTGCAAATTATCATAGCGCTAGGTGAAACGTACAACCGGGAATGCTTCGTTAAAGAGGAGTTTTTTAGCTCAAAATGTGATGCCGGGCCCCTGAGGGACTTCCTGTTGGGTTTAGCACATGGCACCAAGAGACTTTTTTGTACATCCTGGGCTGTTACATATGTCTACAATTTTTCGTCGCTCTAGCTGCTTCGTACAACTGGGAATGCTTCATTAAGAAGGATTTTTTTCCTTTGCAAAAAGTGCATGCCACGACAACAGCGTGCGACGAAATAAAAAGCTTTCAATAACTTTTCATTTTCAACATCTTAAGATGAATCACACCAAGTTTGAAGATGATCGGATAAACTCTGTAGGAGGAGTTCGTTAAAATAAGACCCCTATGAAATGGCCAAAAAAATGGCAACATGTTCCAAAGTAAATCAAAATGGCAGACTTCCTGTTAGGTTTAGCATATGGTTCAAAAAGAGTTTTTTGTACCTCGAGGGCTGTTACATATGTCTTCAAATTTTGGTCACTCTAGGTGAAACGTACAGCCGGAAATGCTTCATTAAGTAAAAATTTTGAAATGCAAAATTTGATGCCCTGCCTCTGGCGGACTTCCTGTTAGGTTTAGCATATGGCACCAACAGGCTTTTTTGTAGATCATAGTCTGTTACATATGTGTACCAATTTTCGTAGCTCTAGATTAAACGTACAACCGGCAATACTTCAGATGAAACATGCCAAAGAATGAAGACAATCTGATAAGTTTTGTAGAAAATATGAGGCCTATAAAAGGCCCCCAAAAAATGGCTACAAATAGCAAAGTAAATCAAAATGCCGGACTTCCTGTTTGGCTTAGCATATGGTTCTAAAAGACTTTTTTTGTACATCGTGGGCTCTTATGTATGCCTCCAAATTATCATAGCGCTAGGTGAAAGGTACAACCGGGAATGCTTCGTTAAAGATGAGTTTTTTAGCTCAAAAAGTGATGCCCGGCCCTTGCGGGACTTCCTGTTGGGTTTAGCACAAAGCAGCAAGAGACTTTTTTTGTACATCGTGGGCTGTTACATATGTCTACAAATTTTCGTAGCTCTAGCTGCTTCGTACAACTGAGAATTCTTCATTAAGAAGACTTTTTTTCCTTTGCAAACAAGTGCATGCCACGACAACAGCGTGCAGCGAAATAAAAAGCTTTCAATAACTTTTCATCTTCAACATCTTAAGATGAATCACACCAAGTTTGAAGATGATCGGATAAACTCTGTAAGAGGAGTTCGTTAAAATAGGACCCCTATGAAATGGCCAAAAAAATGGGAACACGTTCCAAAGTAAATCAAAATGGTGGACTTTCTGTTAGGTTTAGCATATGGTTCAAAAAGAGTTTTTTGTACCTTGAGGGCTGTTACATATGTCTTTAAATTTTGGTAACTCTAGGTGAAACGTACAGCCGGGAATGCTTCATTAAGTAAGAATTTTGAAACTCAAAATTTGATGCCCCGCCTCTGGCGGACTTCCTGTTGGGTTTAGCATATGGCACCAACAGACTTTTTTGTAGGTCATAGTCTGTTACATATGTGTACCAATTTTCGTAGCTCTAGGTTAAACATACAACCGGCAATACTACGTTTAGTAAGAGTTTTGAAACTCTAAATTTGATGCCCCACCGCCGTCATATAGTATGTCGAAAACTTTAGATTTTTTACCATGGTGTTGTCCCAGGTCTTGAGATGGTACATCCCAAGTTTGAAGTCAATTGGATTAACCGTGTAGGAGAAGCAGGCAAAAGTATGACCCCTGTAAATGTGCAAAAATTGGCCAAAATTGGACATTTAAATACTCATATCTCACTTCCTGTCTATTTTAGGGTACACACATCAAAGAGGTTTTTGTTCATCTGGATGTGCTACAGGTGCCACACAATTTTCATAGCCGTCGGACAATCGTAGCGGGCCAGGGATCTGTTTAACCTATGTAGGTGGCGCTATGGAGCCATTTTTCTGTTATCACCTATGGCGACTTTAAAATATCAAATTTTTCGCCAGGCCTGACGTGTGTGTAAAGTTTGGTGAGTTTTCGTTCACGTTTAGTGTCTCAAAAATGTGATTGTTTGCGGAAAAGAATAATAACAAAAAATAAAAAGAAGAACTAGAGCTGCGAGCAGCTATAAAGGGCCCTCGCAGCCCGGGCCACGTTATGGTCCTTGCACGTTGGGGTACTTGCACGTTAGGGTACTGGCACGTTGGGGTACTGGCATATTGGAAGCAAAATTTCTTTGAAAATGGCATAATAAACGTTTACATGTAGAATATTTTTTTTGCCAGTGTGTGTCAAGCTCAACGGGTTTTGGTGATTGTTAAGACCTGCAAAAATCAGCGTCCTTTTTTATTTTTAGGCAATGAGTTGCCCTGATTGGTATTTTTTGTAAAAGTGTATATATACATCATCGCTCGTTGTACTCATTGCACAATGTTACTTTTATTGTCCAAAGGGGCAATCAAAAATGAATAAAACAAAATGGAAACGTACATACGTTTGGATCGGTGTGAAGCCAGTGAACAATTTGAGTGGTGGAAACTAAAAGAATATTCATAAATGGCTTAGTTATCACACTTAGAATGAGTGTACATTTTTTGTACAAAATACCGTATGTGGGGTATTTATTTATTTTTTTATGCCTCAAGGGCTAGGTGGCGCTGTATTTATAACTGAATGTTGTCATAGAAATACCTTCAGGCCTTGATTATAAGCATACATGTCAAGTGTGGGATTTTTTTTGGAGCATGTACCGTGGAGTTATTAAGCATATCCTTCATTCACGATATTGCTTTTAATGTCCACAGAGGCTATCAAAAATATATAAAAATATATATATGTTTGGATAAGTCTGATGCCAGTGAACATTTTGAGTGGTGGAAACTAAAAGAATATTCATAAATGACTTAGTTATCACACTTAGAATGAGTTTACATTTTTTGTACAAAATACCGTATGTGGGGTATTTTTTTTTTTATGCCTCAAGGGCTAGGTGGCGCTGCATATATAACTGAATGTTGTCATAGAGATACCTTCAGGCCTTGATTATAAGCATACATGTCAAGTGTGGGATTTTTTTTGGAGCATGTACCGTGGAGTTATTAAGCATATCCTTCATTCACGATATTGCTTTTAATGTCCACAGAGGCTATCAAAAATAAATAAAAATATATATATGTTTGGATAAGTCTGATGCCAGTGAACATTTTGAGTGGTGGAAACTAAAAGAATATTCATAAATGACTTAGTTATCACACTTAGAATGAGTGTACATTTTTTGTACAAAATACCGTATGTGGGGTATTTATTTATTTTTTTTATGCCTCAAGGGCTAGGTGGCGCTGTATTTATAACTGAATGTTGTCATAGAGATACCTTCAGGCCTTGATTATAAGCATACATGTCAAGTGTGGGATTTTTTTTGGAGCATGTACCGTGGAGTTATTAAGCATATCCTTCATTCACGATATTGCTTTTAATGTCCACAGAGGCTATCAAAAATAAATAAAAATATATATATGTTTGGATAAGTCTGATGCCAGTGAACATTTTGAGTGGTGGAAACTAAAAGAATATTCATAAATGACTTAGTTATCACACTTAGAATGAGTTTACATTTTTTGTACAAAATACCGTATGTGGGGTATTTTTTTTTTATGCCTCAAGGGCTAGGTGGCGCTGCATATATAACTGAATGTTGTCATAGAGATAACTTCAGGCCTTGACGATAAACATACATGTCAAGTTTGGGATTTTTTGGAGCATGTACCGGGGAGTTATCAAGCATATCCTTTTTCATTGCGAAACACAAATTTTGATGCCCCGCCCTCATCATATAGTATTTTGAAAAGTCAAAAATTTTCCCCCTGTCGTTGGCTCAGGTCTTGACATGGTCCAGGCCAAGTCTTAACTCAGTCGGATGAAACGTGTAGGAGAAGTGGGCAAAAGTCTGCCCCCTGTGAATGTGCAAAAATCGTCAAAAATGGGACATTCAAAAATTCGTAGCTCACTTCCTGTTCATTTTAGCATATGGGTACAAGAGACTTTTTTGTAGGTCTTGGGCTCCCTCATACACCTAAAAATATTCGTCGTTCTTGCTTAAACGTACAACTGGGGCTGTTTCGTTAAAGATTTCTAGGGGGCGCTATTGAGTCATTTTTGTAAAAATAGCACAATCGCCGATAAAAAATTGCTCATTTTGCCAGGCCAGCTGTGTGTGCCAAGTTTCGTGTGTTTCTGTGCCAGTTTAGGCCCTCAAAATTGGCGTTGTTTTCTTGGCGAACAGCGCTTGGCCACGCCCACAGCGACTCGCGAAAACTCACAAACTTCGTGTTGTGACAGCATGAAGGCCGACACCCTCATCTGAGAAAATATGAGGTAGGTCCAGTTAACATGGTTGGAGAAAAACATTGAAGAAAAATCGTAAGAAAAAAAATTGACAGTAGGTGGCGCTATCAGTAAGATGAAATATAAGTTTGTAGATGTCTTTAGGGCTGGACTCTCATCAATTGTGTACAATTTTGAGAAGATAGCATCATCTCGGTCAAGTTAATGCAGCTTTTGTTGTCACGAGAAATCTTCAGACTTTGCGGCACCGTAGCGGCCACGCCCTTTGGCGAAAAGTTACAATATTCGGTGTGGGGCATGATCAACATCTTAAGGCTTTTCTGACCAATTTTCAACTGGATCCCTTCAACGAGCTCAGCACAGTAGCTAAAAACGTAAAGTATGACAATTATTGTTACCACTAGGTGGCGCTACATGGATAACTGAATTTTATCATATAGATGTTTTCAGGCCGTGACTATTAAGTTGCCTGATAAGTTTGAGATTTTTTGGAGCTTGAACATGGGAGTTATTAAGCATTTGCTCTTTCTGGACAAATGAAATTTTAAAGGCAATATTTGATGCCCCGCCCCCGTCATATAGTATTTCGAAAAGGCAAGATTTTTTCCCCAGTTGTTCTCTCAGGTCTTGAGATGATAAATGCCAAGTTTGAAGTCAATTGGATGAAAAATGTTTGCAAAGGGGGAAAAAGCATGACCACAGTGAATGTGCCAAAATAGGCCAAAATTGGACATTAAAAAATTCATAGCTCACTTCCTGTACATTTTAGCTACATGGTCCCAATAGACTTTTTTGTGCGTCTCGGGGTGCTACACGTGCCTGCCAATTTTCGTTGCTCTAGCTCAAACATGCCAGGCTTGGTTTTTATTTTTCTATGCTAGGGGGCGCTATAGAGTCGCGTTGTTATGACGACTTCATAATATCAAATTTTTCGCCGGGCCTGAGGAGTGTGCAAAGTTTGGTGAGTTTTCGTAAATGTTTAGGTACCCAAAATCGTGATCGTTTACGGAGAAAAAGAATAATAATAATAATAATAATAATAATAATAATAATCCGATCGAAAAACAATAGGGACCTCGCAGCGGTAGCTGCTCGGGCCCTAATAATAACTAGAGCTGCGAGCAGCTATAAAGGGCCCTCGCAACCCGGGCCACGTTGGGGTACTTGCACGTCGGGGTACTGGCACGTTGGGGTACTGTCAAATAGGACAAGCACCATCTAAAATGTTTTTGACAAGCCTTGTGTGTGCAAAGTTGAATCAAAACGCAAAATATGGTGCGCAATTCCCAAAATAAATTCAAAATGGCGGACTTCCTTTTAGGTTTAGCATACGACTACAGAATACTTTTTGTAGGTCTTAAGCTAATAGGTATGCCTCCCAGTTTTCACAAGTCTAGGTCAAGTCATCTTTAGTTGTGTATCGCTTGAATCATACAATTGGAAATGCTCCATAAAAATGCATAGAGGGCGCTATTGAGCACAACGTTGGGTTACTTGCACGTCAGGGTACTGGCACGTTGGGGTACTGTTACATGGAACAAGGACCATTTAAAATGTTAGTTTTTTCCATGCCTTGTCTGTGCAAAGTTTAATGAAAAAGGCCAAAAATGATGTATAATTCCCAAAAAAAATCAAAATAGCGGACTTCCTCTTTGGTTTGGCAAATGGCTACATAATACTTTTTTGTAGGTCTACATAATCATACAATCGGAAATGCTTCATAAAAATGTCTAGAGGGCGCTATTTATTGCAAATTGCACAATAAATCTCTGAAAATTCATGTTCATGACAAGTCTGATGTGTTTGCAAAGTTTCATGAGTTTTCATGTGTATAAAAAAAACAAAAAAAACAGCACTTGACAAACAATGCATTGCTATGGCAACAGCGTGTTACAAAATAAAAAACTTTCGATTACTTTGCATCTTAAACATCTTAAGATGAAACACACCAAGTTTGAAGACAGTCGGATAAATTTTGTAGGAGGGGTTCGTTAAAATATGACCCCTGAAAAAGGCCACAAAAAATGGCAACAAATCCCATCATAAATCAAAATGGCAGACTTCCTGTTTGGTTTAGCACATGGTTCCAAGAGACTTTTTTGTACATCATGGGCTCTTATGTATGCCTGCAAATTATCATAGCGCTAGGTGAAACGTACAACCGGGAATGCTTCGTTAAAGAGGAGTTTTTTAGCTCAAAATGTGATGCCCGGCCCTTGGGGGACTTCCTGTTGGGTTTAGCACATGGCACCAAGAGACTTTTTTTGTACATCCTGGGCTGTTACATATGTCTACAATTTTTCGTCGCTCTAGCTGCTTCGTACAACTGGGAATGCTTCATTAAGAAGGATTTTTTTCCTTTGCAAAACGTGCATGCCACGACAACAGCGTGCGACGAAATAAAAAGCTTTCAATAACTTTTCATCGTCAACATCTTAAGATGAATCACACCAAGTTTGAAGATGATCGGATAAACTCTGTAGGAGGAGTTCGTTAAAATAAGACCCCTATGAAATGGCCAAAAAAATGGCAACATGTTCCAAAGTAAATCAAAATGGCAGACTTCCTGTTAGGTTTAGCATATGGTTCAAAAAGAGTTTTTTGTACCTCGAGGGCTGTTACATATGTCTTCAAATTTTGGTCACTCTAGGTGAAACGTACAGCCGGAAATGCTTCATTAAGTAAAAATTTTGAAATGCAAAATTTGATGCCCTGCCTCTGGCGGACTTCCTGTTAGGTTTAGCATTTGGCACCAACAGGCTTTTTTGTAGATCATAGTCTGTTACATATGTGTACCAATTTTCGTAGCTCTAGATTAAACGTATAACCGGCAATACTTCAGATGAAACATGCCAAAGAATGAAGACAATCTGATAAGTTTTGTAGAAAATATGAGGCCTATAAAAGGCCCCCAAAAAATGGCTCCAAATAGCAAAGTAAATCAAAATGCCGGACTTCCTGTTTGGCTTAGCATATGGTTCTAAAAGACTTTTTTGTACATCGTGGGCTCTTATGTATGCCTCCAAATTATCATAGCGCTAGGTGAAAGGTACAACCGGGAATGCTTCGTTAAAGAGGAGTTTTTTAGCTCAAAAAGTGATGCCCGGCCCTTGCGGGACTTCCTGTTGGGTTTAGCACAAAGCAGCAAGAGACTTTTTTGTACATCGTGGGCTGTTACATATGTCTACAAATTTTCGTAGCTCTAGCTGCTTCGTACAACTGAGAATTCTTCATTAAGAAGAATTTTTTTCCTTTGCAAACAAGTGCATGCCACGACAACAGCGTGCAGCGAAATAAAAAGCTTTCAATAACTTTTCATCTTCAACATCTTAAGATGAATCACACCAAGTTTGAAGATGATCGGATAAACTCTGTAAGAGGAGTTCGTTAAAATAGGACCCCTATGAAATGGCCAAAAAAATGGGAACACGTTCCAAAGTAAATCAAAATGGTGGACTTTCTGTTAGGTTTAGCATATGGTTCAAAAAGAGTTTTTTGTACCTTGAGGGCTGTTACATATGTCTTTAAATTTTGGTAACTCTAGGTGAAACGTACAGCCGGGAATGCTTCATTAAGTAAGAATTTTGAAACTCAAAATTTGATGCCCCGCCTCTGGCGGACTTCCTGTTGGGTTTAGCATATGGCACCAACAGACTTTTTTTGTAGGTCATAGTCTGTTACATATGTGTACCAATTTTCGTAGCTCTAGGTTAAACATACAACCGGCAATACTACGTTTAGTAAGAGTTTTGAAACTCTAAATTTGATGCCCCACCGCCGTCATATAGTATGTCGAAAACTTTAGATTTTTTACCATGGTGTTGTCCCAGGTCTTGAGATGGAACATCCCAAGTTTGAAGTCAATTGGATTAACCGTGTAGGAGAAGCAGGCAAAAGTATGACCCCTGTAAATGTGCAAAAATTGGCCAAAATTGGACATTTAAATACTCATATCTCACTTCCTGTCTATTTTAGGGTACACACATCAAAGAGGTTTTTGTTCATCTGGATGTGCTACAGGTGCCACACAATTTTCATAGCCGTCGGACAATCGTAGCGGGCCAGGGATCTGTTTAACCTATGTAGGTGGCGCTATGGAGCCATTTTTCTGTTATCACCTATGGCGACTTTAAAATATCAAATTTTTCGCCAGGCCTGACGTGTGTGTAAAGTTTGGTGAGTTTTCGTTCACGTTTAGTGTCTCAAAAATGTGATTGTTTGCGGAAAAGAATAATAACAAAAAATAAAAAGAAGAATAATAAGAATTCCTTGAAAAACAATAGGGACCTCGCAGCGGTCGCTGCTCGGGCCCTAATAATAAGAATTCCTTGAAAAACAATAGGGACCTCGCAGCGGTCGCTGCTCGGGCCCTAATAATAAGAAGAATTCCTACAAAAACAATAGGGCCTCGCAGCGGCACCGCCGCCGCCGCTGCTCGGGCCCTAATAAGAATTCCTTCAGGAACAATAGGGACCTCGCAGCGGTCGCTGCTCGGGCCCTAATAACTAGAGCTGCGAGCAGCTATAAAGGGCCCTCGCAGCCCGGGCCACGTTGGAGTCCTTGCACGTTGGGGTACTTGCACGTTAGGGTACTGGCACGTTGGGGTACTGGCATATTGGAAGCAAAATTTCTTTGAAAATGGCATAATAAACGTTTACATGTAGAATATTTTTTTTGCCAGTGTGTGTCAAGCTCAACGGGTTTTGGTGATTGTTAAGACCTGCAAAAATCAGCGTCCTTTTTTATTTTTAGGCAATGAGTTGCCCTGATTGGTATTTTTTTTGTAAAAGTGTATATATACATCATCGTTCGTTGTACTCATTGCACAATGTTACTTTTATTGTCCAAAGGGGCAATTAAAAATGAATAAAACAAAATGGAAACGTACATACGTTTGGATCGGTGTGAAGCCAGTGAACAATTTGAGTGGTGGAAACTAAAAGAATATTCAGAAATGACTTAGTCATCACACTTAGAATGAGTTTACAATTTTTTTGTACAAAATACCGTATGTGGTTTTTTTTTTTTATATAAGCCTCAAGGGCTAGGTGGCGCTGTATTTATAACTGAATGTTGTCATCGAGATACCTTCAGGCCTTGATTATAAGCATACATGTAAAGTGTGGGATTTTTTTTGGAGCATGTACCGTGGAGTTATTAAGCATATCCTTCATTCACGATATTGCTTTTAATGTCCACAGAGGCTATCAAAAATAAATAAAAATATATATATGTTTGGATAAGTCTGATGCCAGTGAACATTTTGAGTGGTGGAAACTAAAAGAATATTCATAAATGACTTAGTTATCACACTTAGAATGAGTTTACATTTTTTGTACAAAATACCGTATGTGGGGTATTTTTTTTTTCACGCCTCAAGTGCTAGGTGGCGCTGCATATATAACTGAATTTTGTCATAGAGATACCTTCAGGCCTTGACTATAAACATACATGTCAAGTTTGGGATTTTTTGGAACATGTACCGGGGAGTTATTAAGCATATCCTTTTTCAGTGCGAAACACAAAATTTGATGCCCCGCCCTCCTCATATAGTATTTCCAAAAGTCAAGATTTTTCCGCCTGTCGTTGGCTCAGGTCTTGACATGGTCCAGGTCAAGTCTGAAGTCAGTCGGATGAAATGTGTAGGAGAAGTGGGCAAAAGTATGCCCCCTGAAAATGTGCAAAAATCGTCAAAAATGGGACATTCAAAAATTCATAGCTCACTTCCTGTTCATTTTAGCACATGGGTCCAAGAGACTTTTTTGTAGGTCTTGGACTCCCTCATACAACTAAAAATTTTCATAGATCTTGCTTAAACGTACAACCGGGGCTGCTTCGTTAAAAAATTCTAGGGGGCGCTATTGAGTCATTTTTCTAAAAATAGCACAATCAAGAATAAAATATTGTTCATTTTACCAGGCCAGATGTGTGTGCCAAGTTTCATGAGTTTCTGCGCATGTTTAGACCCTCAAAACTGGCGTTGTTTTCTTGGCGAACAGCGCTTAGCCACGCCCACAGCGATTCGCGAAAACTCACAAACTTCGTGTTGTGACATCATGAAGGCCGAAACCCTCATCTGAGCAAATATGAGGTAGGTTCAGTTAACGTGTTTGTAGAAAAACGTAGAAGAAAATTCGTAAGAAAAAAAAATTGCCACTAGGTGGCGCTATCAGTAAGATGAAATATAAGTTTGTAGATGTCTTCAGGGCTGGACTGTCATCAAATGTGTGAAATTTTGAGAAGATAGGATCATCTCGGTCAAGTTAATGCAGATTTTATTGTCACGAAAAATCTTCAGACTTTGCGGCACCGTAGCGGCCACGCCCTTTGGCGAAAGGTTACAATATTCGGTGTGGGGCATGATCAACATCTTAAGGCTTTTCTGACCAATTTTCAACTGGATCCCTTCAACGAGCTCAGCACAGTAGCTAAAAACGTAAAGTATGACATTTATTGTTACCACTAGGTGGCGCTATATCTAGAACTGAATTTTATCATATAGATGTTTTCAGGCCGTGACTATTACGTTGCCTGAGAAGTTTGAGATTTTTTGGAGCTTGAACATGGGAGTTATTCAGCATTTGCTCTTTCTGGACAAATGAAATTTTAAAGACAATATTTGATGCCCCGCCCCCATCATATAGTATTTCGAAAAGGCAAGACTTTTTGCCCAGTTGTTCTCTCAGGTCTTGAGATGATAAATGCGAAATTTGAAGTCAATTGGATGAAAAATGTTTGCAAAGGGGGAAAAAGCATGACCACAGTGAATGTGCCAAAATAGGCCAAAATTGGACATAAAAAAATTCATAGCTCATTTCCTGTACATTTTAGCTACATGGTCCCAATAGACTTTTTTGTGCGTCTCGGGGTGCTACACGTGCCTGCCAATTTTTGTTGCTCTAGCTCAAACGTGCCGGGCTTGGTTTTCATTTTTCTACGCTAGGGGGCGCTATAGAGTCGCGTTGTTATGACGACTTCATAATATCAAATTTTTCGCCGGGCCTGAGGAGTGTGCAAAGTTTGGTGAGTTTTCGTAAATGTTTAGGTACCCAAAATCGTGATCGTTTACGGAGAAGAAGAAGAAGAAGAAGAAGAAGAAGAAGAAGAAGAAGAAGAATCCGATCGAAAAACAATAGGGACCTCGCAGCGGTAGCTGCTCGGGCCCTAATAATAATAATAATTTTTACAAAAACAATAGGGACCTCGCAGCGGTCGCTGCTCGGGCCCTAATAATTCGAACGAAAAACAATAGGGACCTCGCAGCGGTCGCTGCTCGGGCCCTAACTAGAGCTGCGAGCAGCTATAAAGGGCCCTCGCAACCCGGGCCACGTTGGGGTACTTGCACGTCGGGGTACTGGCACGTTGGGGTACTGTCAAATAGGACAAGGACCATCTAAAATGTTTTTGACAAGCCTTGTGTGTGCAAAGTTTAATCAAAACGCAAAATATGGTGCGCAATTCCCAAAATAAATTCAAAATGGCGGACTTCCTTTTAGGTTTAGCATACGGCTACAGAATACTTTTTGTAGGTCTTAAGCTAATAGGTATGCCTCCCAGTTTTCACAAATCTAGGTCAAGTCATCTTTAGTTGTGTATCGCTTGAATCATACAATTGGAAATGCTCCATAAAATTGCATATAGGTCGCTATTGAGCACAACGTTGGGTTACTTGCACGTCAGGGTACTGGCACGTTGGGGTACTGTTACATGGAACAAGGATCATTTAAAATGTTAGTTTTTTCCATGCCTTGTCTGTGCAAAGTTTAATGAAAAAGGCCAACAATGATGTATAATTCCCAAAATAAAATCAAAATAGCGGACTTCCTCTTTGGTTTGGCAAATGGCTACATAATACTTTTTTGTAGGTCTTAGGCTGATAGGGTTCTGTCCTAATTTTTAAAAATCTAGCATAATCATACAATCGGAAATGCTTCATAAAAATGTCTAGAGGCCGCTATTTATTGCAAATTGCACAATAAATCTCTGAAAATTCATGTTCATGACAAGTCTGATGTGTTTGCAAAGTTTCATGAGTTTTCATGTGTATAAAAAAAAAAAAGCAGCACTTGACAAACAATGCATTGCGGACTTCCTGTTCGGTTTAGCATATGGTTCAAAAAGAGTTTTTTGTACCTTGAGGGCTGTTACATATGTCTTCAAATTTTGGTAATTCTAGGTGAAATGTACAGCCGGGAATGCTTCATTAAGTTCGAATTTTGAAACACAAAATTTGATGCCTCGCCTCTGGCGGACTTCCTGTTAGGTTTAGCATATGGCACCAACAGGCTTTTTTGTAGATCATAGTCTGTTACATATGTGTACCAATTTTCATAGCTCTAGGTTAAACGTACCACCGGCAATGCTTCGTTAAGTAAGAATTTTGAAACTGTAAATTTGATGCCCCGCCACCGTCATATAGTATGTCAAAAACTTTAGATTTTTTACCATGGTGTTGTCCCAGGTCTTGAGATGGTACATCCCAAGTTTGAAGTCAATCAGATTAACCGTGTAGGAGAAGCAGGCAAAAGTATGACCCCTGTAAATGTGCAGAAATTGGCCAAAATTTGACATTTAAATACTCATATCTCACTTCCTGTCTATTTTAGAGTACACAGATCAAAGAGGTTTTTGTTCATCTGGATATGCTACAGGTGCCACACAATTTTCATAGCCGTAGGACAATCGTAGCGGGACAGGGATCCGTTTAAGCTATGTAGGTGGCGCTACAGAGCCATTTTTCTGTTATCATGTATGGCGACTTTAAAATATCAAATTTTTCGCCAGACCCGATCTGCGTGTAAAGTTTGGTGAGTTTTCGTTCACGTTTAGTGTCTCAAAAATGTGATTGTTTGCGGAAAAGAATAATAACAAATAAAAAGAAGAATAACTAGAGCTGCGAGCAGCTATAAAGGGCCCTCGCAACCTGGGCCACTTTGGGGTACTTGCACGTCGGGGTACTGGCATGTTGGGGTACTGTTTCATAGGAAACCGTCTAAATTAACAAAATAAAATCAAAATGGTTTGGCACATGGCTATAGAATAATTTTTATAGGTATTAGACTGATAGGTGTGCCTCCAAATATTCACACATCTAGCTGAATCATATAATCGGAAATACTTCATAAAAATGTCTAGAGGGCGCTATTGAGCCATTTATTACAAATTGCACAACAAATCTCTAAAATATTCATGTTCTTGAGAGGTCTGATCTGTGTGCAAAGTTTTGAGTTTTCGCTCATGTTTAGACTTTCAAAAAAAAAAGTATTTTTCTTTGCAAACAATGTATCGCTAGAGCAAAGGCGTGACAAACAATTTCAATAACTTTTCATCTTAAATATCTTCAGATGAAACACGCCAAAGAATGAAGACGATCTGATAAGTTTTGTAGAAAATATGAGGCCTATAAAAGGCCCCAAAAAATGGCTACAAATAGCAAAGTAAATCAAAATGGCAGACTTCCTGTTTGGTTTAGCATATGGCTTTAGAAACTTTTTTGTCAGTCTTAGGCTGATAGGTATCCCAATTTTTACAAATCTAGCTGAATCATACATTTTCAAAAGCTTCATAAAAATATCTATAAGGCGCTATTGAGCCATTTATTGCAAACTGCACAAGAAATCTCTAAAATATTCATGTTTATGACAAGTCTGATGTGTGTGTAAAGTTTCATGAGTTTTCGCTCGTTTAGACAAAAAAAAAAAAAAAAGCAGCATTTTACTTGGCAAATAATGCATCGCTATGGCAACGGCTTGCGACAAAATAAAAAAAACTTTCGATAACTTTGCATCTTAAACATCTTAAGATGAAACACACCAAGTTGGAAGACAGTCGGATAAATTTCGTAGGAGTTCGTTAAAATGTGACCCCTAAAAAAGGCCTAAATCAAAATGCCGGACTTCCTGTTTGGTTTAGCATATGGTTCCAAGAGACTTTTTTGTACATCGTGGGCTCTTATGTATGCCTGCAAATTATCATAGCGCTAGGTGAAACGTACAACCGGGAATGCTTCGTTAAAGAGGAGTTTTTTAGCTCAAAATGTGATGCCCGGCCCCTGGGGGACTTCCTGTTGCGTTTAGCACATGGCACCAAGAGACATTTTTGTACATCCTGGGCTGTTACATATGTCTACAATTTTTCGTCGCTCTAGCTGCTTCGTACAACTGGGAATGCTTCATTAAGAAGGATTTTTTTCCTTTGCAAAAAGTGCATGCCACGATAACAGCGTGTGACGAAATAAAAAACTTTCAATAACTTTTCATTTTCAACATCTTAAGATGAATCACACCAAGTTTGAAGATGATCGGATAAACTCTGTAGGAGGAGTTTGTTAAAATATGACCCCTATGAAATGGCCCAAAAAATGGCAACACATTCCAAAGTAAATCAAAATGGCAGACGTCCTGTTAGGTTTAGCATATGGTTCAAAAAGAGTTTTTTGTACCTCGAGGGCTGTTGTATACCTCTACAAATTTTGGTAACTCTAGGTGAAACGTACAGGTCTCCGGGTATGCTTTGTTAAAGAGGAGTTTTTTTAGTTCAAAATGTGATGCCCGGCCCCTGGGGGACTTCCTGTTGGGTTTAGCACAGGGCACCAAGAGACTTTTTTGTACATCTTGGGCTGTTACATATGTCTACAAATTTTCGTAGCTCTCGCTGCTTCGTACAACTGGCAATGCTTCTTTAAGGATATTTTTTTCCCTTTGCAAACAGTGCATGCCATGACAACAGCGTGCGACGAAATACAAAGCTTTCAATAACTTTTCATCTTCAACATCTTAAGATGAATCACACCAAGTTTGAAGATGATCGGATAAACACTGTAGGAGGAGTTCGTTAAAATAAGGCCCCAATGAAATGGCCAAAAAAATGGCAACACGTTCCAAAATAAATCAAAATGGTGGACTTCCTGTTAGGTTTAGCATATGGTTCAAAAAGAGTTTTTTGTAGGTCATAGTCTGTTACATATGTGTACCAATTTTCGTAGCTCTAGATTAAACGTACAACCGGCAATGCCTCGTGAAGTAAGAATTTTTAAACTCTAAATTTGATGCGACGCCGCCGTCATATAGTATATCAAAAACTTTTCATTTTTCACAATGATGTTGTCCCAGGTGTTGAGATGGTACATCCCAAGTTTGAAGTCAATCGGGTTAACCGTGTAGGAGAAGCGGGCAAAAGTATGACCCCTGTAAATGTGCAAAAATTGGCAAAAATTGGACATTTAAATACTCATACCTCACTTTCTGTCTATTTTAGGGTACACACTTCAAAGAGGTTTTTGTTCATTGGGATGTGCTACAGGTGCCACACAATTTTCATAGCCGTCGGACAATCGTAGCGGGACAGGGATCCGTTTAACCTATGTAGGGGGCGCTAAGGAGCCATTTTTCTGTTATCATGTATGGCGACTTTAAAATATCAAATTTTTCGCCAGGCCTGATGTGCGTGTAAAGTTTGGTGAGTTTTCGGTCACGTTTAGTGTCTCAAAAATGTGATCGTTTGCGGAGAATAATAATAATAACTAGAGCTGCGAGCAGCTATAAAGGGCCCTCGCAGCCCGGGCCACGTTGGGGTCCTTGCACGTTGGGGTACTGGCACGTTGGGGTACTGGCATATTGGAAGCAAAATTTCTTTGAAAATGGCATAATAAACGTTTACATGTAGAATATTTTTTTTTCCAGTGTCTGTCAAGCTCAACGGATTTTGGTGATTGTTAAGACCTGCAAAAATCAGCGTCCTTATTTATTTTTAGGCAATGAGTTGCCCTGATTGGTATTTTTTTGTAAAAGTGTATATACACATCATCGCTCGTTGTACTCATTGCACAATGTTTACTTTTATTGTCCAAAGGGGCAATCAAAAATGAATAAAACAAAATGGAAACGTACATACGTTTGGATCGGTGTGAAGCCAGTGAACAATTTGAGTGGTGGAAACTAAAAGAATATTCATAAATGACTTAGTTATCACACTTAGAATGAGTGTACATTTTTTGTACAAAATACCGTATGTGGGGTATTTTTTTAATTTTTTTTATATAAGCCTCAACGGCTAGGTGGCGCTGCATATATAACTGCATGTTGTCATAGAGATACCTTCAGGCCTTGACGATAAACATACATGTCAAGTTTGGGATTTTTTGGAGCATGTATCGGGGAGTTATTAAGCATATCCTTTTTCAGTGCGAAACACAAATTTTGATGCCCCGCCCTCATCATATAGTATTTCCAAAAGTAAAGATTTTTCCGTCTGTTGTTGGCTCAGGTCTTGGCATCGTCCAGGTCAAGTCATAAGTCAGGCGGATAAAACGTGTAGGAGAAGTGGGCAAAAGTATGCCCTCTGAAAATGTGCAAAAATCGTAAAAAATGGGACATTCAAAAATTCGTAGCTCACTTCCTGTTCATTTTAGCATATGGGTCCAAGAGACTTTTTTGTAGGTCTTTGGCTCCCTCATACACGTAAAAATTTTCGTAGATCTTGCTTAAACGTACAATCGGGGCTGCTTCGTTAAAAAATTATAGGGGGCGCTATTGAGTCATTTTTGTAAAAATAGCACAATCAACAATAAAATATTGTTCATTTTACCAGGCCAGATGTGTGTGCCAAGTTTCATGAGTTTCTGCGCATGTTTAGACCCTCAAAACTGGCGTTGTTTTCTTGGCGAACAGTGCTTAGCCACGCCCACAGCGATTCGCGAAAACTCACAAACTTCGTGTTGTGACATCATGAAGGCCGAAACCCTCATCTGAGCAAATATGAGGTTGGTCCAGTTAACGTGTTTGGAGAAAAAATGTACAAGAAAATTCGTAAGAAAAAAAATTGCCACTAGGTGGCGCTATCAGTAAGATGAAATATAAGTTCGAAGATGTCTTTAGGGCTGGACTCTCATCAAATGTGTGAAATTTTGAGAAGATAGGATCATCTCGGTCAAGTTCATGCAGCTTTTATTGTCACGAAAAATCTTCAGACTTTGCGGCACCGTAGCGGCCACGCCCTTTGGCGACAAGTTACAATATTCGGTGTTGGGCATGATCAACATCTTAAGGCTTTTCTGACCAACTTTCAACTGGATCCCTTCAACGAGCTCAGCGCAGTAGCTAAAAACGTAAAGTATGACATTTATTGTCACCACTAGGTGGCGCTATATGTATAACTGAATTTTATCATATAGATGTTTTCAGGCCGTGACTATTACGTTGCCTGAGAAGTTTGAGATTTTTTGGAGCTTGAACATGGGAGTTATTAAGCATTTGCTCTTTCTGGACAAATGAAATTTTAAAGACAATATTTGATGCCCCGCCCCCATCATATAGTATTTCGAAAAGGCAAGACTTTTTGCCCAGTTGTTCTCTCAGGTCTTGAGATGATAAATGCCAAGTTTGATGTGAATTGGATGAAAAATGTTTGCAGAGGGGGGAAAAGCATGACCACAGTGAATGTGCCAAAATAGGCCAAAATTGGACATAAAAAAATTCATAGCTCATTTCCTGTACATTTTAGCTACATGGTCCCAATAGACTTTTTTGTGCGTCTCGGGGTGCTACACGTGCCTGCCAATTTTCGTTGCTCTAGCTCAAACGTGCCAGGCTTGGTTTTTATTTTTCTACGCTAGGGGGCGCTATAGAGTCGCGTTGTTATGACGACTTCATAATATCAAATTTTTCGCCGGGCCTGAGAAGTGTGCAAAGTTTGGTGAGTTTTCGTGAATGTTTAGGTACTCAAAAATGCGATTGTTTACGGAGAATAATAATAATAATAATAATAATAATAATAATAATTCGAACGAAAAACAATAGGGACCTCGCAGCGGTCGCTGCTCGGGCCCTAATAATAATAATAATAATAATAATAATAATTTTTACAAAAACAATAGGGACCTCGCAGCGGTCGCTGCTCGGGCCTTAATAATAATAATAATTCTTACAAAAACAAGAGGGACCTCGCAGCGGTCGCTGCTCGGGCCCTAATAATAATAATAATAATAACTAGAGCTGCGAGCAGCTATAAAGGGCCCTCGCAGCCCGGGCCACGTTGGGGTCCTTGCATGTTGGGGTACTTGCACGTTGGGGTACTGGCACATTGGGGTACTGGCATATTGGAAGCAAAATTTCTTTGAAAATGGCATAATAAACGTTTACATGTAGAATATTTTTTTGCCAGTGTGTGTGTCAAGCTCAACGGGTTTTGGTGATTGTTAAGACCTGCAAAAATCAGCGTCCTTTTTTATTTTTAGGCAATGAGTTGCCCTGATTGGTATTTTTTTGTAAAAGTGTATATACACATCATCGCTCGTTGTACTCATTGCACAATGTTACTTTTATTGTCCAAAGGGGCATTCAAAAATGAATAAAACAAAATGGAAACGTACATACGTTTGGATCGGTGTGAAGCCAGTGAACAATTTGAGTGGTGGAAACTAAAAGAATATTCATAAATGACTTAGTTATCACACTTAGAATGAGTGTACATTTTTTGTACAAAATACCGTATGTGGGGTATTTTTTATTTTTTTTATATAAGCCTCAAGGGCTAGGTGGCGCTGTATTTATAACTGAATGTTGTCATAGAGATACCTTCAGGCCTTGATTATAAGCATACATGTCAAGTGTGGGATTTTTTTTAGAGCATGTACCGTGGAGTTATTAAGCATATCCTTCATTCACGATATTGCTTTTAATGTCCACAGAGGCTATCAAAAATAAATAAAAATATATATATGTTTGGATAAGTCTGATGCCAGTGAACATTTTGAGTGGTGGAAACTAAAAGAATATTCATAAATGACTTAGTTATCACACTTAGAATGAGTTTACATTTTTTGTACAAAATACCGTATGTGGGGTATTTTTTTTTTATGCCTCAAGGGCTAGGTGGCGCTGCATATATAACTGAATGTTGTCATAGAGATAGCTTCAGGCCTTGACGATAAACATACATGTCAAGTTTGGGATTTTTTGGAGCATGTACCGGGGAGTTATTAAGCATATCCTTTTTCAGTGCGAAACACAAATTTTGATGCCCCGCCTTCATCATATAGTATTTCGAAAGGTCAAGATTTTTCCCCCTGTCGTTGGCTCAGGTCTTGACATGGTCCAGGTCAAGTCTTAACTCAGTCAGATGAAACGTGTAGGAGAAGTGGGCAAAAGTCTGCCCCCTGTGAATGTGCAAAAATAGTCAAAAATTGGACATTCAAAAATTCGTAGCCAACTTCCTGTTCATTTTAGCATATGGGTCCAAGAGACTTTTTTGTAGGTCTTGGGCTCCCTCATACACCTAAAAATTTTCGTAGATCTTGCTTAAACGTACAACCGGGGCTGCTTCATTAAAAATTCCTAGGGGGCGCTATTGAGTCATTTTTGTAAAAATAGCACAATCAACAATAAAATATTGCTCATTTTACCAGGCCAGATGTGTGTGCCAAGTTTCAGGAGTTTCTGTGCATGTTTAGACCCTCAAAACTGGCGTTGTTTTCTTGGCGAACAGCGCTTAGCCACGCCCACAGCAATTCGCGAAAACTCACAAACTTCGTGTTGTGACATCATGAAGGCCGAAACCCTCCTCTGAGCAAATATGAGGTAGGTCCAGTTAACGTGTTTGGAGAAAAACGTAGAAGAAAATTCGTAAGAAAAAAAATTGCCACTAGGTGGCGCTATCAGTTAGATGAAATGTAAGTTCGTAGATGTCTTTAGAGCTGGACTCTCATCAAATGTGTGAAATTTTGAGAAGATAGGATCATCTCGGTCAAGTTAATGCAGCTTTTATTGTCACGAAAAATCTTCAGATTTTGCGTCACCGTAGCGGCCACGCCCTTTGGCGAAAAGTTACAATATTCGGTGTGGGGCATCATCAACATCTTAAGGCTTTTCTGACCAATTTTCAACTGGATCCCTTCAACGAGCTCAGCACAGTAGCTAAAAACGTAAAGTATGACATTTATTGTTACCACTAGGTGGCGCTATATGTATGACTGAATTTTGTCATATAGATGTTTTCAGGCCGTGACTATTACGTTGCCTGAGAAGTTTGAGATTTTTTGGAGCTTGTACATGGGAGTTATTCAGCATTTGCTCTTTCTGGAAAAATGAAATTTTAAAGGCAATATTTGATGCCCCGCCCCCGTCATATAGTATTTCGAAAAGGCAAGACTTTTTGCCCAACTGTTCTCTTAGGTCTTGAGATGATAAATGCCAAGTTTGAAGTCAATGGGATGAAAAATGTTTGCAGAGGGGGAAAAAGCATGACCACAGTGAATGTGCCAAAATAGGCCAAAATTGGACATAAAAAAATTCATAGCTCATTTCCTGTACATTTTAGCTATATGGTCCCAATAGACTTTTTTGTGCGTCTCGGGGTGCTACACGTGCCTGCCAATTTTCGTTGCTCTAGCTCAAACGTGCCAGGCTTGGTTTTTATTTTTCTACGCTAGGGGGCGCTATAGAGTCGCGTTGTTATGACGACTTCATAATATCACATTTTTCGCCGGGCCTGAGGAGTGTGCAAAGTTTGGTGAGTTTTCGTGAATGTTTAGGTACTCAAAAATGCGATCGTTTACGGAGAATAATAATAATAATAATAATAATAATAATAATAATAATCATCATTTTTACAAAAACAATAGGGACCTCGCAGCGGTCGCTGCTCGGGCCCTAATAATAATAATAATAATAATAATAATAATAATAATTTTTACAAAAACAATAGGGACCTCGCAGCGGTCGCTGCTCGGGCCCTAATAATAATTCTTACAAAAACAAGAGGGACCTCGCAGCGGTCGCTGCTCGGGCCCTAATAATAATAATTTTTACAAAAACAATAGGGACCTCGCAGCGGTCGGTGCTCGGGCCCTAATAATAATAATAATAATAATAATAATCCGATCGAAAAACAATAGGGACCTCGCAGCGGTAGCTGCTCGGGCCCTAATAATAATAATAATAATCATAATAATAATAATAATAATTTTTACAAAAACAACAGGGACCTCGCAGCGGTCGCTGCTCGGGCCCTAATAATAACTAGAGCTGCGAGCAGCTATAAAGGGCCCTCGCAGCCCGGGCCACGTTGGGGTCCTTGCACGTTGGGGTACTTGCACGTTAGGGTACTGGCACGTTAGGGTACTGGCACGTTGGGGTACTGGCATATTGGAAGCAAAATTTCTTTGAAAATGGCATAATAAACGTTTACATGTAGAATATTTTATTTGCCAGTGTGTGTCAAGCTCAACGGGTTTTGGTGATTGTTAAGACCTGCAAAAATCTGCGTCCTTATTTATTTTTAGGCAATGAGTTGCCCTGATTGGTATTTTTTGTAAAAGTGTATATATACATCATCGCTCGTTGTACTCATTGCACAATGTTACTTTTATTGTCCAAAGGGGCAATCAAAAATGAATAAAACAAAATGGAAACGTACATACGTTTGGATCGGTGTGAAGCCAGTGAACAATTTGAGTGGTGGAAACTAAAAGAATATTCATAAATGACTTAGTTATCACACTTAGAATGAGTTTACATTTTTTGTACAAAATACCGTATGTGTGTTTTTTTTTTATATATTATGCCTCAAGGGCTAGGTGGCGCTGTATTTATAACTGAATGTTGTCATCGAGATACCTTCAGGCCTTGATTATAAGCATACATGTCAAGTGTGGGATTTTTTTTGGAGCATGTACCGTGGAGTTATTATGCATATCCTTCATTCACGATATTGCTTTTAATGTCCACAGAGGCTATCAAAAATAAATAAAAATATATATATGTTTGGATAAGTCTGATGCCAGTGAACATTTTGAGTGGTGGAAACTAAAAGAATATTCATAAATGACTTAGTTATCACACTTAGAATGAGTTTACATTTTTTGTACAAAATACCGTATGTGGGGTATTTTTTTTTTTATGCCTCAAGGGCTAGGTGACGCTGCATATATAACTGAATGTTGTCATAGAGATAGCTTCAGGCCTTTATGATAAACATACATGTCAAGTTTGGGATTTTTTGGAGCATGTACCGGGGAGTTATTAAGCATATCCTTTTTCAGTGCGAAACACAAATTTTGATGTCCCGCCTTCATCATATAGTATTTCGAAAAGTCAAGATTTTTCCCCCTGTCGTTGGCTCAGGTCTTGACATGGTCCAGGTCAAGTCTTAACTCAGTCAGATGAAACGTGTAGGAGAAGTGGGCAAAAGTCTGCCCCCTGTGAATGTGCAAAAATCGTCAAAAATGGGACATTCAAAAATTCGTAGCTCACTTCCTGTTCATTTTAGCATATGGGTCCAAGAGACTTTTTTGTAGGTCTTGGGCTCCCTCATACACCTAAAAATTTTCGTAGATCTTGCTTAAACGTACAACCGGGGCTGCTTCATTAAAAATTCCTAGGGGGCGCTATTGAGTCATTTTTGTAAAAATAGCACAATCAACAATAAAATATTGTTCATTTTACCAGGCCAGATGTGTGTGCCAAGTTTCATGAGTTTCTGCGCATGTTTAGACCCTCAAAACTGGCGTTGTTTTCTTGGCGAACAGTGCTTAGCCACGCCCACAGCGATTCGCGAAAACTCACAAACTTCGTGTTGTGACATCATGAAGGCCGAATCCCTCATCTGAGCAAATATGAGGTAGGTCCAGTTAACGTGTTTGGAGAAAAACGTAGAAGAAAATTCGTAAGAAAAAAAATTACCACTAGGTGGCGCTATCAGTAAGATGAAATATAAGTTAATAGATGTCTTTATGGCTGGACTCTCATCAAATGTGTGAAATTTTGAGAAGATAGGATCATCTCGGTCAAGTTAATGCAGCTTTTATTGTCACGAAAAATCTTCAGACTTTGCGGCACCGTAGCGGCCACGCCCTTTGGCGAAAAGTTACAATATTCGGTGTGGGGTATGATCAACATCTTAAGGCTTTTCTGACCAATTTTCAACTGTATCTCTTCAACGAGCTCAGCGCAGTAGCTAAAAACGTAAAGTATGACATTTATTGTTACCACTAGGTGGCGCTATATGTATAACTGAATTTTATCATATAGATGTTTTCAGGCCGTGACTATTACATTGCCTGAGAAGTTTGAGATTTTTTGGAGCTTGAACATGGGAGTTATTAAGCATTTGCTCTTTCTGGACAAATGAAATTTTAAAGGCAATATTTGATGCCCCGCCCCCATCATATAGTATTTCGAAAAGGCAAGACTTTTTGCCCAGTTGTTCTCTCACGTCTTGAGATGATAAATGCCAAGTTTGAAGTTAATTGGATGAAAAATGTTTGCAGAGGGGGAAAAAGCATGACCACAGTGAATGTGCCAAAATAGGCCAAAATTGGACATTAAAAAATTCATAGCTCATTTCCTGTACATTTTAGCTACATGGTCCCAATAGACTTTTTTGTGCAGCTCGGGGTGCTACACGTGCCTGCCAATTTCCGTTGCTCTAGCTCAAACGTGCCGGGCTTGGTTTTTATTTTTCTACGCTAGGGGGCGCTATAGAGTCGCGTTGTTATGACGACTTAATAATATCAAATTTTTCGCCGGGCCTGAGGAGTGTGCAAAGTTCGGTGAGTTTTCGTGAATGTTTAGGTACCCAAAATCGGGATCGTTTGCGGAGAATAAAGAAGAAGAAGAAGAAGAAGAAGAATTTTTACAAAAACAATAGGGACCTCGCAGCGGTCGCTGCTCGGGCCCTAATAATAATAATAATAATAATAATTCGAACGAAAAACAATAGGGACCTCGCAGCGGTCGCTGCTCGGGCCCTAATAATGGTAATCCACTACAATATTAAATAAGGAATAAAATGAAATGGAAAGTTGGAGCTTTAACAGCCTAATGATATCAAGGCATCTGTAAAAGTGTATGTGTGTGGCTTCTCACTGTTTGTCTCTGTGAGCTCTTGTGTATGTGTCTGTGTGTCATATTGTCTAAAGATGACGGCTAAAAGGGTTTAAATTGTGTATAAGGGGTTGTTAGATCGTGTCTAACATAACTATGTTAAAACGGTGAAATTGAGAAATTTTGTTCTGTATCAAATATGAGGTGCGCGGACCAAAAAGTGGTCCCACAAGGGGTCATCACCCAGTCCTCAGGTAAAATTGTGTGTTTTTGTTTTTGGATGGTAAAGCTAATTGTTTGAGAGTGAGTTAAGTAGGTGATTGATGACAAGTTGTTGAACTTTTGACAGGAAAAAAAATCCTTTTTGTTGGATTGTTTTGAGCATGGGAAATGATAAAAGTAAGAGAGAAACGTGAAAGTAGAATTGTGATGGTAGAATTAGAACAACTGGACAAAGAGAAGATGAATTAGTGGATGATTTTAAAGTGGGATTTGTGAAGTGTTTAGAACAAGTTGTGGTGGTGTAGATGATGATAAGACAGGTAGGAAGTGTAATGTTAGAGGACACTGAGTTAAGAAATTGCCCTCAAAAGTACAAAATAGATAGTTTAAAATGATTAGAGGATTTAGAAAAACACAGAACCGGTAAAGGACTGCTGTTTTAGTCATATAAATGAACTAATATGATTTTTATGGAAAATAGACAGTGATAGGAAGCAATGTAAGTGATTAATTACACAATTATACAATTTCTATTCTAGGTTTAAATGACAATTAAAAATTGTGATCAGATGACAGGCAAAATGTGTAGTTGTGATGATTATTTAGGTGAATGATTTTTTAAATAAAAAAAAATCAATAACTTTTGGAAGAAGATGGTGTTATAACTGAATTTAATAACTGAGAAGATTTTTGGTTATTATTGGGAAAATAACTAAGTGGTACAGATTTGAGTCGAATTTTAAATATCACTATCTTTGATATGGAGTAAAGGAATGATTTAATGTTAAGCAATCAAGATATTTTTATACCTAATATTATGCTACCTCACTACATTAGGTGGGTGTGAAGCTCTGATAGTTGGTTGTATGTTTGAATGTTGATCAAATTAAATAAAAATGGATAGATTTCCAGATAAGTTAAAGATTGACAGGGAGTGGTAAAATTAGGACTCAGGCGCAGAGATAAGAATTGACCTCTAAGGTATTTATGGATATAAAACACCTCATTCTGAGGGAAAAGCAAAAGCTATAAAATAAAATAAAATAAAAGCGCTCCAAAAGAGAGGATAGCTAACAGGCCACAGAAAAGTCATTTTTAAACTGAAACTATACTGTGCCTATGAAAATTTACGAATAAAGGTTTACACAGAAGACAACGGACAATAAGGCTGAGTAATTAAATTACAAACATTTGGCACAAGACATGAAGTGGGGAGGTGCAGTCTGACCCCTTAGAGAGTGTGACCCTCCTCCACTTTTTGTGAACAAGAATTTAGCAAGTCTCTCCTTCCTGTGAAAGATTTATGATTGTAGTGGAAAATTCCTATCTGTAAAGAGGCAGAACAATTCTTGATTACAGACTTTGGTTAGAAGAGTATGTTTAAATTATGGTAATGAACCCTCTAATGAGTGTATAAAGTTAAGGTAAATGATATAGATTATTTGATAAATAATGCAAATCTAGTCTACTAAATACTAGTTTAAAGAAATTTGAAACTTTGAATTAAGTAAGTAATGATGGTTTTCAGCTATGACTATATTGTAAAGTGTGTAATGGCACCATTTGTCAAATTGCCAAATGGGGAAGGCCTTGATATCACACTGATAATAGAAGCTTCTATATGGAAATGCAATGACTTCATGACTTTCTAACAGAGTAAGACAGGTAGTAATTTAAACCTTATTGACTGAATTTGAAAATACTTACTAGGAGTTAAATGTTCTAAAAATTCATTACTGTGGTGTTTACATTTACTAATAGATATGGTGTGACTCATGCAGATCCAGATTAGAGAACAACATAAAATTGTAAGAAAGAGCCTTTACAATGTTGTTTTGAATATAGTCCTGAAGTTTGTATAAAAGATTAGTTATACGGAAGAGTGTTTTCCTAATTGAATTCTGATTTAGCTCCTGCTGTGATTGACTGTGGAATTTAACAAATTCTCCCTCACCAGAACCTGATAAGTAAAATAGGCATTGAAGGGAAAAGATTATTAAAATGGTTTAGAAGGCAAACCTTTTATTAGTGGTGAGTTATTTAAAATAAATAAATAGCTGAGATTTGTATTTGTTTAAGAAAAAAAAAAATGGCATTTATAATTGAATTTGAATGTTCTTAAAGGAGCACAATTATTAATAGTTGCTTTTCCACCAACAAGCCCAGGATCTTTGAGTTCTGGGTAAAGTGAGTTTTTGGTTGTAAAAGTTCAGCAGGGAATTTAGAATTGTGTTTTAACAGTGTTTTAGAGTTCTCTGTAATTAATTTAAATGAGTCTGATTGAGTCGAGCTGATGTAAAAATACTGACCCCTCAAAGTAACCACCCTAGGTCAGCGAGACCCTGCATGCTGCCGAGATAGTACTTGGATGCCCCATGAGGAATTTTTATTACCCTGGTAATTGTTGTTGGTGGAAAAACGGCCATTTATTTGAACAAGGTGAACATAAAAAACAAAGATGAAACGAAACCAGTAAGCAGAATTATATTAAATTGGATTAGACCTAGTCTTGGTGTCTACATTAGATGGCAACATGGTAATAAAAAGATAAGCTGAGTAGAAAAAGGGATATTGCTATGTGAAAGGTGTAGGATCTTTGCATTTTTACGACGTAGTCTATATCCTAAATAAATTCTTAAATGGTAGCTGACACCTTACTACAAAAAGCGAGGGAACTGATTGTAAAGAAGGGAGATGATAAGCTATGTCACTCTGAGCATAAATGTGAGAACGAAAATAATGCCACACCTACGAGTGTCACAGTTGACTGACGACCTGTAAACTGATGATGAGTTTGATACAGTGACACTGCATATAACAATTATGGCAGAACAAATAGAGATGACAGAACTTTTGTTTTTCTTTAAAACTAAATAGGAATAACTGTTTAACCTGCTTCCTTATGAATTCATTCATTCATTCATTCATTCATTCTGATGTTGGGTTTCTTGACAACATGTAAGTAAGTGGAAATCAGAGCAAACAGATCAGATATCATCTATGTTAAAGATGATTTATTTGAGTAAAATGCTGAATTGGAGATAAATTAGACTAGTGATTAAGGACTCGCAAAGGGCAGGAGTGCTGATTGAAAATACTAAACTTACTAACTGGAAATATATTATTAGATAATTTGGATTCTTGATGAAAATTTGAGGAATGAATAAGTACTATAACAGTACACCCAAATTGTATATTCTGGTCTAAATTTGCACTGGAAGGGAAATATACATACATATATATATATATATATATATATATATATATATATATATGACACATACATATATATATATATTATTACTACAAGGATATTGTGAATGTCCCACAATACCCTCTCAAGCAATTCGAAATTGTTTGGGTACATTTGGGAAGTCAGATTTTGACTTGCATGGACAAAATTCTTTTATGGCATGATAGAAAATTGAGCTGTGAAATGAAAACCAGCAACAGCTAAAAAGAAAAAAAAAGAAAGAAGAAATTGGAGATTGATGTAAATAAAGGTATATTACACTTTTGTGCAACAAGGGTGTAATATTTAGATTGTTTTGATTGTAAAGTGGTTATGATGGAGACCCAACGATAAACAAAGTAATTTTGTCGGCCCTAAGATTTGAAACAAATTACAAAATGATATTTAAATTCCTGAGTGAAATTGTGACCTGTTATGAACTTTTGATGTTTGTGATTATGCTGTTTTAAAACGAAAACACCCACAGGTTGATTTGGCTGTGCAATTATACATGAATTGGGTGGATAATTATGCTAGCAATGTTACTATTGAAATTGAATTGAGATACTGATAACAACGACAATGTTGTGACAAATTTGAATAGATAGATGAATGTGAAAAATGCAGTTTGTGATTTAAATTGAACAATGATAGTAGTGGCTTTACAAAGATATTGGAAGGCCATTTGAACAGACAATTGATTGCTGACATGGTTATGAGTTTGTTTAGAATGCATGAAGTAGAATTTAAGCCAGTATTTTTATTAATTGTTTACAAGATGATTGATATTCATGGTGGCTTTATTATTAACTACATATAGCTTTGGGAAAGATGTGTCACATTTAAACTTGATTATATGGCTGTAAACAATATAAGATGTAGTATGATACAATTAGTTTTGAAGAAATGCCAGACTACGACAATGCTATGGGCGGATTATAATGTTCTACCCCTCCAAGACATGTGAACTACAGTGTTCTTTCGCAAATTAGGGCCAGAGCGGTGAAGGCTACAGCGTCCCTATTGTTTTTAAATTCCATAGTTGTTAAAAAAAAAAAAAAATAAAGTGCTGATTTTGTGGATTTTTGTACAACTGTGTAATTTTTTGAGAAGGGGAAAATGACTGAATGAAGGTTAACCCACTGATATACGAGGGAACACTGTAGTGGGAAAAAAAAAAGGAAAAATGAAAACCTTTTGTAAATATTATGAAATTATTTTAAATTGCATGCAGCATAAGATTATATGAAGTGGGTTGGATAATGATTTTGAGTTGTGAGCCATAAAGATGTCTCAAAAGGGGGGAGTTGGTAACAATACTGCAATACCGCATATAAATTTTATATTTTTAATTTTTTATGTTTTTACGTTTTTGGAATTTTGTTTTAGAATTTTGTTATACATGGAATTGATGTTTCTAATATTCTACAATTTCTGTTAGTGGCTATGGATTTTATGGAATTGAACAAAAAGTAAGACAATGTCAATATTAACAAGTACTGATTGATGGTCTTAAAAAATTTAACAATGAGTTGAAATTGTTCCAGAAAAACAACTGGATGTTATTATTATGGCAGAAGCATTGTGTGAATAGATAATGTCTCTATATGACGTACTAGTTATTTGGAGTAATGAATGAAAGTCACTTTATATGTTACATTGTTAAGGGAAAAAGAGAAACGAGAGAAAAATACATGATCAAAGCATGGAGATAAGATAATTGAGGATTAAGTAATTTGGGAAATTGTAAAAGGAACAAGACAGTTAAGCTCGTTTGAAATTTCGTGTGGTGGACCATTTAAATTTGCCTATTGTAATGACCTGTTAAGACATACAGATGAAAGAAATTGATTTAAGTGACTATATGAGAAGATTGTTTAAATGATAAGGAAGTGAAAATGTTTAATCAAATGCCAGATGACTCTCTATCTCAGCAGGAAGGCAAGCCTCCCATCAAGGGTAGTGACTGACTTTGATTAAAGGTCCAGCCTAAGGTGGGAAGGCCCTTGTAAGTGTTGTTGGCCCCGAAGGTTGTGAAGATCGCTGAACGACTCTCCTAGATTCACCTATCACATGGCACAAAACAGGTACCATTGACTAACAGCTTGCCAGGTTGCGGAGCGAAGCCTGACTGAAGTGAGGTCAGAGGAGAAACAAGCAGCTTGACTCGCTGTGAAAAAGTCTGACCAAGTAAGTCAGTGAAGACTTTGGGAGCACATTGTTGGCTACCCTCAAAGTTCCCCCAACCGCTGCGAAGTCCAGGACCTGTCTATTGTGCATGATGTGTCAGACAGGACAATTCAAGGAGACGAGTCCCTTTCCTGAATCGAATGGAGAGTAAGATGCGATCAGACAGTTGGGGCTGTCTTTTTGATTTTGATGTTTGTTTTTGTGGCCATCTTGAAGAGGGAGAGAGACAGCTGTTTGAATTATTAATGCTGAGAATTACATACAGAAACATTGGACATTGCGCACACTGGATTTTAAACATTGGATAATGTACACACATAAGAGCAACAACACATTGATTGTATTTTAAAAGCCGACACGTTGAATTATATTGTGCTTATGATAATTTTACTAATATGGCGTTTTGTGATGGAAAGAGAAATGTTACGTCATGCTCTATGTGATCGTGTTGGCAAAGGACTTATTTGTGTTATGGGAGAAATTTGTGTTATGCACTGTGATGGTGATGTTTTGCTTTTTTAACAAATACATGGTATGAGACTTTGAGTAAATATGTAATAACAGGGGGGAAATGTTAGGATTATTATGTATATATTATTCCATATTTTCTCTTTTATTGCAGAGTTAATTTTAAAGCATGTACTCAGTATTTCACTATCAGTTTGGGTTGCTGTATGTGTATTCAACCTAAGGACGTCTGGAATGCGGGAATGAAGAACTTCACACCAGGACAGGAGACAGCATTCAAGGATTAGTGATCAAAGGATGTCTTCTGTGTTAATGACTATTGTATTTGTGATGCCACAACGCTGCTATTTCTCCGCCTCTTTTTGTGACCATTTGTTAGCGAACTCTATGAAAAGACAAGAAATGTGAATGTGTGTCAGAGTGGGCCAGAGGATTGTGACCAGCACACATCTCTTGCTCATCTCTCCTTGTACAAGTAAAGGCCTTGTTTTTTCTCATTTTAATGTCTGTCTCCTCATTTGTGCAGTTTAAAAATGTCATAGATGGTGTTTAAACCTGACACTTCCCCTTTCCAGCACGTCTGGTTGATTACTTTAGTGGTGCCATGTCGTATTTCTACCAGGTCGAGGGGATTAATCGGGGCTGTGCCAGCGATGCTAGATTTTTGACTCATCAAATAATATATCAAAAATATTATCACGACACAAAGTTGGATAGTCACCAAAACTCTTCCATACCTCCAATTTGGTCTCTGGCGGTCGACACGAATGTTCATATACACTCTGTCAGCTTCAGGTTGAACTTCAGGTTGTTCATAAACTGTATCCGATGGATCTTCATTCACTGGAGTCTCATAATAGTTCTCTGTCCTTCTGCGCTTCGGTTGGTGTGTAATTGTTCCTCCATTGTAGTAGACATGCGGCCCTTCTCCTTCCTCTAAGGTCAGAGGGTGAGGCAAATTCAGAGTCGTAGGTCGAGGTAGGTCATACATCGGGTTTCCGTATCCAGGCGGATTCCATCCTCGTTCTCCCTCCATCTTGTAACTTCGTTTCATGCTTTCTCCTTTTGATCTTGTCCTCTAAAAACTGTTGAGTTTTAATATCTCCTTAGCTCCTCCTCCCTTTCCTGGGGGTTGGCTTTCATTACACAATTATCTTATCTTTTTACAAAAATTTATTTTCTTTTTAATATAGGCGAATTTTTTAATTTATTGATAATCAATTTTCCTAGCTTCTTTTCTTTTTTTTTTTCTTTTTGACTACTTATCTTCATCATGTTTGGCCCGCAATTCAGCCAATCTTTCTTGCATCTGATTTCGTAAAAACTCTTGATAATCAAACAACAGGGCCGTCGAGGGTCCCGGTGGCTTCTCCTGTTCAAAATTCACGGGGGTTTGGTTGGACCTCTGTATCTTGGCTTCTGCTTCCGCGATTCCTTTTTCCAATTTTCTAATCCTTTCTTCCACTTCTTCTCTCAAGGAGGCTTCTTCATGGAAGTGTTGAATTAAAGACACCCAATATGGCCTAAATTGACCAAGATCTCGAAAGAGATTACATAAAATCGGTACTAATCCTTGTAAGATATTCTCTACTAGTTCTTTACTTGTTTCTAACCTGGTTATCCGGTTCTTCAGCTCAGCAATCTCGTCTTCCATCTCCTTCTTGTTGTTGTTTCTCTGAAGATGTGGAAGGCCGTGGACCCTGGCGTCTGTTCCAAAGGTGTGACAAAGATATGTTGAGGTTCAGGTGTTCTCTTACCTCATCATCCTCACTGTCTTTGCTCAAGTCAAACTTGAATTTTCTCTCTTCTGGCTCCTCCTTGTCAGGGGAGGCGCTCTCTCCCTTGGCTGGCCCTTCCTTTGATTCCGCCTTTGACCTCACGGCTGGAGTTCCCAATACTTTTCCCATCTCCATTTATTCCTCCTCCTCCTGGCGGCCAGTTGTTATAGAGCCGTGCCTGAAATCTCGGGTCAGAACTGTTGGAGATGCAACATTATTTTCCAACAAAAGACAACTAATCTAGCAAACCAGACAGTTCAATTCTGATTTTAAATATTATGTTAAATTATAACCATTAACCATTCTCTAAAAATAAATTTAACAACCCAATTTTTCTTTTAAAGATTACAATAACACAAGCCAACTAACAATAAATTTTCCATTTATCTTAAAAAAAAAAAAAAATCTCTGTCACTACAAAACAAACTCCTAATTAAAACACCACCAAAAACCTAACATTTACTTTTTTATATCAAAACAAATAATTTTATCAAATTAACATCATTAACTTTATACTAATATATTTTATGCTTTATCTCAAGCTACACATCCTCTCATTTATCTCCATCGGCCAATAAATCAACAAATCAAAACTTAACGACTTTATCTGGGTTTCTGCTCTGATTAGCTGCCACCCTTCAGCTACCCCAGCTCTTATTCAGTTAACCTTTCCCTATCCTCATCCTACAATGTTGACAATACAATATGCTCTCTCCGTCCCACAAACATTCACAATACTGTGCCTCCATAGTCTCTTACAGGTCTAAATCCCACTGAGCATGCACTTTTATCCTAGGTAGACCCTTTATTCTACCATATCCACATATCTATGTTTCACATATTTTAGCCGTGCCTACCTCGCTCAAATCCGGCGTAAGCTCATCCAACCAGCCTTCGTCGGATATCTGTTCCATATTCCACTACAAATTACACAGGTCAAGATAGCTACTTGCCAACTAAACCCTTCTACTCCATTAACAATATATCCTCTTACTACATTTATCCAAAAATTAAATGCCCTTCCAACCCTTATTTCCGCACGATGATAGCTCCTTTCACCATAACAGCTTGACAAAGGCCGGAGTGGCTGCTTCCATTTTTTTAATTATTTGTCTTACTCCTTAACTTCAGGCTGGATTAACTGGCATTGGTTTCAGCTGCTTTACCCCTTGGAGTCCCCCTTTTTTTTTCCCTTCCTTTTTTAATTGCACTATATTTCTATCTAGAACTTCATCACTGATGTCAATTTGGTCATACTTCGCTTTTAATCCCAAATGTCCTGACATCACATTTACAAGCACAATAAAATACTTTTCACCCTTAGTGTCGTTCACCCCCCATGGGGCCTGCTACGTCCATGCAAACTAATGCCCATGGAACATTGCTTTTAATCATCAACCCGTCCACTCGTTGTCCCAAGCATCCTGCCTTATACACAACTCGCAATTTCATATAACTGAACGGATTTTCTTTTCTGGGACCCAAAGTTCCAGTTTCTCCAGCTCCCTCTTTGTGGGCAAGGCCCTTACATGGCTAGCACTTCACGTAGGCCTTAATAACCTCCCACACAAACTCATCTGGGACCACTTTTCCTCCTTTGGGAGTATTGTCCCATTTCTCTGCTCCTACAATATTTATAGCCTGTTTTACTTTCTTATTGTAGGAGTGGAGCTATCAATTTCCGAAGCCTTCCCGTGGCCTTTGGGTTCAGGGACGTACTTTAGCTCCTGGCTACTCAGCTCCGTACCCGTGTACGTTACCTCTACTTCTACCGGGACTACCGCCTTCGGGTTTCCTACCTTTACTCGCAGGCGGATGTCCTCTCTCGAACGGTGGGGTGTGTTATTTCCTTTAGATCGGTTGCTCCTTCCCGCTTCTCTTTCCCGGGAGGTGGATCTCTTCTTGTGTCCATGGACACTCCTGTTCTGCAACCGAAAAAGGCTGCCTCCACTAGAACATTAGCCTAGTGGAAACACCTACCTTCTCTCCTTGGCTCTCAACGACTTCCTTCTAGTGCCAATGGACACTCCTATCGGGAACCGAAAAAGGCTGCTTCCACTAGAACATTAGCCTAGTGGAAACCCCTACCCTTTCTTCTTGGTTCTCGACGACTTTCTTCTTGTGCCAATGGACACTCCTGTCGGGATACCGAAAACTTACAGTTTTCTCAAAAACACAAGGAGAAAAGGCAGAGGGTGGGGGATCAGGGATAGATTTATAGCGGCAGCCTCTGTCAATGCATCCGCTATCCAAGAAAAGGGACTATAAATGGCTCCCGACACCCCACAATAACCAAGCAAAGAATATGGTAGTTTTGCTCAAAATGGATACTTGAGATGACAAACAAATAAAATGGGCCACCGTGCCCAAGATGGTAAGCCTATATAGCGTAAAGCATAGTTTAACATCACAAGGTTTGAAGAAACTGCCTCTCTCCGAGCAGCCTCTCAACATTAACTCTGTTCAAGCCCTCCTTCTCTTTGTGGACAGGCCTGAACCACCCCTTAACTCAGCCCTCCCCTCAGGAAAGCGCGACGCAGCGCGCTCTGCCAAATACACTAAATACACTATCAGTAGCTTCACAGCTGACCAGAACAGCAGGTTGCTGTTAAAACCCATTCACTTTGAATGGCTTTCCTCACACTCAACCTCTCTTAGAGTGCAAGTCTCCTGGGGGAGCCAGTCACCGTTCCTTTAACACAAAATAATACAATCAACTTCAACTCAAAAATCACACTAGACTTCCACAATTAAAGAAGTTCTTTTCCATAAAACACTATTCATCAAAGAGACTATTTTGTGTTAACTCAGGGTCGTATGACATGACAATTTATCAGCGAGTTCGCTATCAGCTCTAAGCTCTGTGCCCTCCGCTCAGAGCCGCAAGCCTCGTTCACTCGGGTTCCTGTTTTGGGCCTCGATCGATCCCGATTTTGACAAAAATGAGTCAATCGAAGCCCCACGATATAGGCGCCACATGTCAACTTCCGCTTACCCGCAGGACTTAAATCGGGAAATATGTCCTGATCGACTCTCCAATTAAAGGGTTAGAAATTCCCCTTTTTCCTCACCAGCTCTAAGGCGTCAGCGTGAGGAGACGGGAATTAGATAAGCCGATATATCAAAGTGGATTCACCTAGGTTTGTTCACTGTCTTCTTATCATGAGGCCAATCCGTTTTCATCCACCTATCAATCCTGAGTGAGTAACCACACACACAGAGCCCAGGAATGATAATCTGAACACCTCACTTAAATTGGCAGCTCCACTTTTCTAAGTTGTTTGCATTTGTTATTGACCTAGTAATTTAATAATCCTTGTTAGGATCATACGGATTTGTTACTTATCAAGCAGGAGTATTTGACTTATTAATACAGATGGAAGCATTGGTTAGAGGTTATTCAAATACATTTACCTTCTTCCAAAAGTCCGATGCTGTTGTCCTTCTTGGAGGAAGAAAAAATAATAATGATGCGGACTTATAAAATGTCCAAAATAAAAATTAAAAAGAAACAAATAAAATAATTAATCCACAACTGGTTCTTCAATTATTTCATATGGACTTATATAACGTCCAAAAAGAAAAAAGAAAAAGAAAATCAAAGACAAATAATAAGGTCTTATAAAACGACCTTGGACTTATAGAACGTCCAAAAGGAATAAAATAAAAGTTAAAACAAACAAATAAACTAATGAAATCACAATTAGTTTTCAATCATTTTATTTGGACTTATAGAACGTCCAAAAATAAAAATCTAAGACAAATAATAAGGTCTTATAAAACGACCTCGGACTTATAAAACGTCCAAAAGAATAAAATAAAAGTTAAAACAAAATAAAATAAACTAATTAAATCACAATTAGTTTTCAATCATTTTATTTGGACTTATAAAACGTCCAAAAAATAAAAATCAAAGACAAATAATAAGGTCTTATAAAACGACCTCGGACTTATAAAACGTCCAAAAGAATAAAATAAAAGTTAAAACAAACCAAACAAACTAATTAAATCACAATTAGTTTTTCAATCATTTTATTTGGTCTCATAAAATGAGCTCGGACTTATATAACGTCCAAAAAAGAATAAAACCAAAACCAAATAAAATAGAGACAAAACAATAAAATGATTAATACAAACATTGTCTTTTAAACAATTTTATTGACAATAATAAGACAACCAATATTAATCATAACAATCACATTTAATGATAAAACCCTAAATCAATAAAAATAAAATAAAATAAAATAAAATAAAATAAAATAAAAACAGGAGATCAAGAATAATATAACCTTTTACAATAAGCTTTCTAAGGTTGATAATTTCTCGGAAAAGCTTAAGACCTGATTGACAATAAGATGTTTTTGGCAAAAATAATTTGAAGATATGAGAGTGTATTAAATGGCCCCTACCCTAACTCGCGATTAGTCATTCATATCCTCCTATTATACATCATTATTGCTAAAAGATTTGTACATTACCAATCAGTGAAGAAAAATTCCATTCACGGCTAGTCCAAGTCCTTCGGAAAAAAATCATAAGTCCTCAAACAGGCATAAATCCATCTTCAGAAATACTCTCCATCCAGACCAGATCGCAGGGTAAAGGGCGTCGATCGCAGCTGGTGACGGCTTTTTATCCCCTTGGGTCATATCACTGACTTCTTCCGGTGAATGTCCTTCCGCCTCCTCATATCAAAGCGCACTTGTTGGGACTCATTCTCAGTAATTTTCCACAGATGAGTCGTGAAGTCATACATTCTTTACAAATGTGTCATGGATACACAACGTTGAATGATGAGTCATACATAAAAAATATGTCAAAGGTCTTCAGCTCTATTCGACAATAATAAACGTTAGAATCAATAAAATCATATGTATATTAATTAAGCAAGCATGAATCACATATATATACATGACATGTTAAATCCCAAATTCTCTCAAGGACCCTAACAGGTTGATTCTAATTCCTGTTGCACATCTTGTATGTCATGTTGAGAAACAATTCATACAGTTAATCTTTTCAATGCAGTTACAGCAATATTGTCAGCGATAAAAGACAGTATCGATTATAAATAAAAGAAAAGAAAAAAACAAAACTTCATAGTTGGACTCAATGTGCTATAAACATTGCTCCATAAATCAGGTTAACAATTGTCGAAATAGATTGTGTTGTGTATTTTATTACTTAATTCAGGATATCATTTATTTACACTAATTTATATCTGGCCTTATAAGGAATGTGTGTTCGGGCAATGCTGAGTGGGCGGCTTAGTTGTACAGGTTTGGCGGCATCTGGTGGTTACCTTGAGGAACTACACCCAGAGGCCAAAGAATAATTATCGGTCCGACAGACACCCATTGGACTCTAACTAAAAATTGAGTCTAGCCCATTAATTTGTTATCTCATTTTACATGATATGGCGTTTCATCTGACTCTACTCAATCTACTCAACTCAACAGATGTTGATCATGCCCTACACCGAATATTGTAACTTTTCGCCAAAGGGCGTGGCCGCTACGGTGCCGCAAAGTCTGGTAATTTTTCGTGGCAATAAAAGCTGCTTTAACTTGACCCAGATGATCCTATCTTCTCAAAATTTCACACATTTGATGAGAGTCCAGCCCTTAAGACATCTACGTACTTATATTTCATCTTACTGATAGTGCCACCTACTGGCAATTTTTGTTCTTACGATTTTTCTTCAATGTTTTTCTCAAACCCCATTAACTGCACCTACCTCATATTTGCTCAGATGAGGGTTTCGGTCTTCATGATGTCACAATACGAAGTTTGTGAGTTTTCGCGAATCGCTGTGGGCGTGGCTAAGCGCTGTTCGCCAAGAAAACAACACCAATTTTGAGGGCCTAAACTGGCACAAAAACTCCTGAAACTTGGCACACACATCTGGCCTGGTAAAATGAGCAATATTTTATTGTTGATTGTGCTATTTTTACAAAAATGACTCAATAGCGCCCCCTCGAAATTTTTAACAAAGCAGCCCCGGTTGTACGTTTAAGCAAGAACGACGAATATTTTTAGGTGTATGAGGGAGCCCAAGACCTACAAAAAAGTCTCTTGTACCCATATGCTAAAATGAACAGGAAGTGAGCTACGAATTTTTGAATGTCCCATTTTTGACGATTTTTGCACATTCACAGGGGGCAGACTTTTGCCCACTTCTCCTACACGTTTCATCCGACTGAGTTAAGACTTGGCCTGGACCATGTCAAGACCTGAGCCAACGACAGGGGGAAAAATTTTGACTTTTCTAAATACTATATGATGAGGGCGGGGCATCAAAATTTGTGTTTCGCAATGTAAAAGGATATGCTTGATAACTCCCCGGGACATGCTCCAAAAAATCCCAAACTTGACATGTATGTTTATCGTCAAGGCCTGAAGTTATCTCTATGACAACATTCAGTTATATATGCAGCGCCACCTAGCCCTTGAGGCATGAAAAAAAAATACCCCACATACGGTATTTTGTACAAAAAATGTACACTCATTCTAAGTGTGATAACTAAGTCATTTATGAATATTCTTTTAGTTTCCACCACTCAAATTGTTCACTGGCTTCACACCGATCCAAACGTATGTACGTTTCCATTTTGTTTTATTCATTTTTGATTGCCCCTTTAGACAATAAAAGTAACATTGTGCAATGAGTACAACGAGCGATGATGTGTATATGCACTTTTACAAAAAAATACCAATCAGGGCAACTCATTGCCTAAAAATAAAAAAGGATGCTGATTTTTGCAGGTCTTAACAATCACCAAAACCCGTTGAGCTTGACACACACACTGGCAAAAAAATATTCTACATGTAAACGTTTATTATGCCATTTTCAAAGAAATTTTGCTTCCAATATGCCAGTACCCTAATGTGCCAGTACCCCAACGTGCAAGTACCCCAACGTGCAAGGACCCCAACGTGGCCCGGGCTGCGAGGGCCCTTTATAGCTGCTCGCAGCTCTAGTTCTTCTTCTTCTTCTTCTTCTTCTTCTTTTTCTTCTTCTTCTTCTTCTTCTTCTTCTTCTTCTTCTTCTTCTTCTTCTTCTTCTTCTTTATTCTCCGCAAACAATCGCGATTTTGGGTACCTAAATATTCACGAAAACTCACCGAACTTTGCACACTCCTCAGGTCCAGCGAAAAATTTGATATTATGAAGTCGTTATAACAACGCGACTCTATAGCGCCCCCTAGCGTAGAAAAATAAAAACCAAGCCCGACACGTTTGAGCTAGAGCAACGAAAATTGGCAGGCACGTGTAGCACCCCGAGACGCACAAAAAAGTCTATTGGGACCATGTAGCTAAAATGTACAGGAAGTGAGCTATGAATTTTTTAATGTCCAATTTTGGCCTATTTTGGCACATTCACTGTGGTCATGCTTTTTCCCCCTTTGCAAACATTTTTCATCCAATTGACTTCAAACTTGGCATTTATCATCTCAAGACCTGAGAGAACAGCTGGGCAAAACATCTTGCCTTTTCGAAATACTATATGACGGGGGCGGTGCATCAAATATTGCCTTTAAAATTTCATTTGTCCAGAAAGAGCAAATGCTGAATAACTCCCATGTTCAAGCTCCAAAAAATCTCAAACTTCTCAGGCAACGTAATAGTCACGGCCTGAAAACATCTATACGATAAAATTCAGTTATACATATAGCGCCACCTAGTGGTTACAATAAATGTCATACTTTACGTTTTTAGCTACTGTGCTGAGCTTGTTGAAGGGATCCATTTGAAAATTGGTCAGAAAAGCCTTAAGATGTTGATCATGCCCCACACCGAATATTGTAACTTTTCGCCAAAGGGCGTGGCCGCTACGGTCACGCAAAGTCTGAAGATTTTTCTTGAAAATAAAAGCTTCATTAACTTGACCGAGATGATCCTATCTTCTCAAAATTTCACACATTTGATGAGAGTCCAGCCCTAAAGACATCTACTGACTTATATTTCATCTAACTGATAGCGCCACCTAGTGGCAATTTTTTTTCTTACGAATTTTCTTCTACGTTTTTCTCCAAACACGTTAACTGGACCTACCTCATATTTGCTCAGATGAGGGTTTCGACCTTCATGATGTCACAACACAAAGTTTGTGAGTTTTCGCGAATTGTTGTGGGTGTGGCTCAGCGCTGTTCGCCAAGAAAACAACGCCAGTTTTGAGGGTCTAAACATGCACAGAAACTCATGAAACTTGGCACACACATCTGGCCTGGTAAAATAAGCAATATTTTATTGTTGATTGTGCTATTTTTACAAAAATGACTCAATAGCGCCCCCTAGAATTCTTTAACGAAGCAGCCCCGGTTGTACGTTTAAGCAAGAACGACGAATATTTTTAGGTGTATGAGGGAGCCCAAGACCTACAAAAAAGTCTCTTGGACCCATATGCTAAAATGAACAGGAAGTGAGCTACGAATTTTTGAATGTCCCATTTTTGACGATTTTTGCACATTCACTGTGGTCATACTTTTTCCCCCTTTGCAAATATTTTTCAGCCAGTTGACTTCAAACTTGCCATGTATCATCTCAAGACCTGAGACAACAACTGGGCAAAATATCTTGACTTTTTGAAATACTATATGACGGGGGCGGGGCATCAAATATTGCCTTTAAAATTTCATTTTTCCAGAAAGAGCAAATGCTGAATAACTCCCATGTACAAGCTCCAAAAAATCTCAAACTTCTCATGCAACTTAATAGTCACGGCCTGAAGACATCTATATGATAAAATTCGGTTATATATATAGCACCACCTAGTGGTGACAATAAATGTCATACTTTACGTTTTTAGCTACTGTGCCAAGCTCTTTGAAGGGATCCAGTTGAAAATTGTCAGACAAGCCTTAAGATGTTGATCATGCCCTACACCGAATATTGTAACTTTTCGCCAAAGGGTGTGGCCGCTACGGTGCCGCAAAGTCTGGTAATTTTTCGTGGCAATAAAAGCTGCTTTAACTTGACCCAGATGATCCTATCTTCTCAAAATTTCACACATTTGATGAGAGTCCAGCCCTTAAGACATCTACATACTTATATTTCATCTTACTGATAGCGCCACCTACTGGCAATTTTTTTTCTTACGATTTTTCTTCAATGTTTTTCTCCAACCCCATTAACTGCACCTACCTCATATTTGCTCAGATGAGGGTTTCGGTCTTCATGATGTCACAATACGAAGTTTGTGAGTTTTCACGAATCGCTGTGGGCGCGGCTAAGCGCTGTTCGCCAAGAAAACAACACCAATTTTGAGGGCCTAAACTGGCACAAAAACTCCTGAAACTTGGCACACACATCTGGCCTGGTAAAATGAGCAATATTTTATTGTTGATTGTGCTATTTTTACAAAAATGACTCAATAGCGCCCCCTCGAAATTTTTAACGAAGCAGCCCCGGTTGTACGTTTAAGCAAGAACGACGAATATTTTTAGGTGTATGAGGGAGCCCAAGACCTACAAAAAAGTCTCTTGTACCCATATGCTAAAATGAACAGGAAGTGAGCTACGAATTTTTGAATGTCCCATTTTTGACGATTTTTGCACATTCACAGGGGGCAGACTTTTGCCCACTTCTCCTACACGTTTCATCCGACTGAGTTAAGACTTGGCCTGGACCATGTCAAGACCTGAGCCAACGACAGAGGGAAAAATTTTGACTTTTCGAAATACTATATGATGAGGGCGGGGCATCAAAATTTGTGTTTCGCAATGTAAAAGGATATGCTTGATAACTCCCCGGGACATGCTCCAAAAAATCCCAAACTTGACATGTATGTTTATCGTCAAGGCCTGAAGTTATCTCTATGACAACATTCAGTTATATATGCAGCGCCACCTAGCCCTTGAGGCATGAAAAAAAAATACCCCACATACGGTATTTTGTACAAAAAATGTAAACTCATTCTAAGTGTGATAACTAAGTCATTTATGAATATTCTTTTAGTTTCCACCACTCAAAATGTTCACTGGCATCAGACTTATCCAAACATATATATATTTTTATTTATTTTTGATAGCCTCTATGGACATTAAAAGCAATATCGTGAATGAAGGATATGCTTAATAACTCCACGGTACATGCTCCAAAAAAAAATCCCACACTTGACATGTATGCTTATAATCAAGGCCTGAAGGTATCTCTATGACAACATTCAGTTATAAATACAGCGCCACCTAGCCCTTGAGGCTTATATATGAAAAAAAATAAAATACCCCACATACGGTATTTTGTACAAAAAATGTACACTCATTCTAAGTGTGATAACTAAGTCATTTATGAATATTATTTTAGTTTCCACCACTCAAATTGTTCACTGGCTTCACACCGATCCAAACGTATGTACATTTCCATTTTGTTTTATTCATTTTTGATTGCCCCTTTGGACAATAAAAGTAACATTGTGCAATGAGTACAACGAGCGATGATGTGTATATACACTTTTACAAAAAAATACCAATCAGGGCAACTCATTGCCTAAAAATAAAAAAGGACGCTGATTTTTGCAGGTCTTAACAATCACCAAAACCCGTTGAGCTTGACACACACACTGGCAAAAAAATATTCGACATGTAAACGTTTATTATGCCATTTTCAAAGAAATTTTGCTTCCAATATGCCAGTACCCCAATGTGCCAGTACCCCAACGTGCAAGTACCCCAACGTGCAAGGACCCCAACGTGGCCCGGGCTGCGAGGGCCCTTTATAGCTGCTCGCAGCTCTAGTTAGGGCCCGAGCAGCGACCGCTGCGAGGTCCCTATTGTTTTTGTAAAAATTATTATTATTATTATTAGGGCCTGAGCAGCGACCGCTGCGAGGTCCCTATTGTTTTTGTAAAAATTATTATTATTATTATTATTATTATTATTATTATTATTATTATTATTCTTTATTCTCCGCAAACAATCGCGATTTTGGGTACCTAAATATTCACGAAAACTCACCAAACTTTGCACACTCCTCAGGTCCGGCGAAAAATTTGATATTATGAAGTCGTTATAACAACGCGACTCTATAGCGCCCCCTAGCGTAGAAAAATAAAAACCAAGCCCGACACGTTTGAGCTAGAGCAACGAAAATTGGCAGGCACGTGTAGCACCCCGAGACGCACAAAAAAGTCTATTGGGACCATGTAGCTAAAATGTACAGGAAGTGAGCTATGAATTTTTTAATGTCCAATTTTGGCCTATTTTGGCACATTCACTGTGGTCATGCTTTTTCCGCCTTTGCAAACATTTTTCATCCAATTGACTTCAAACTTGGCATTTATCATCTCAAGACCTAAGAGAACAGCTGGGCAAAACATCTTGCCTTTTCGAAATACTATACGACGGGGGCGGAGCATCAAATATTGCCTTTAAAGTTTCATTTGTCCAGAAAGAGCAAATGCTTAATAACTCCCATGTTCAAGCTCCAAAAAATCTCAAACTTCTCAGGCAACGTAATAGTCACAGCCTGAAAACATCTATATGACAAAATTCAGTTATACATATAGCGCCACCTAGTGGTTACAATAAATGTCATACTTTACGTTTTTAGCTACTGTGCTGAGCTTGTTGAAGGGATCCATTTGAAAATTGGTCAGAAAAGCCTTAAGATGTTGATCATGCCCCACACCGAATATTGTAACTTTTCGTCAAAGGGCGTGGCCGCTACGGTGACGCAAAATCTGAAGATTTTTCGTGAAAATAAAAGCTGCATTAACTTGACCGAGATGATCCTATCTTCTCAAAATTTCACACATTTGATGAGAGTCCAGCTCTAAAGACATCTACTAACTTACATTTCATCTAACTGATAGCGCCACCTAGTGGCAATTTTTTTTCTTACGAATTTTCTTCTACGTTTTTCTCCAAACACGTTAACTGGACCTACCTCATATTTGCTCAGATGAGGGTTTCGGCCTTCATGATGTCACAACACGAAGTTTGTGAGTTTTCGCGAATTGCTGTGGGTGTGGCTAAGCGCTGTTCGCCAAGAAAACAACGCCAGTTTTGAGGGTCTAAACATGCACAGAAACTCATGAAACTTGGCACACACATCTGGCCTGGTAAAATGAGCAATATTTTATTGTTGATTGTGCTATTTTTACAAAAATGACTCAATAGCGCCCCCTAGAAGTTTTTAACGAAGCAGCCCCGGTTGTACGTTTAAGCAAGAACGACGAATATTTTTAGGTGTATGAGGGAGCCCAAGACCTACAAAAAAGTCTCTTGGACCCATATGCTAAAATGAACAGGAAGTGAGCTACGAATTTTTGAATGTCCCATTTTTGACAATTTTTGCACATTCACAGGGCGCAGACTTTTGCCCACTTCTCCTACACGTTTCATCTGACTGAGTTAAGACTTGACCTGGACCATGTCAAGACCTGAGCCAACTACAGGCAGAAAAATCTTGACTTTTGGAAATACTATATGATGAGGGCGGGGCATCAAATTTTGTGTTTCGCACTGAAAAAGGATATGCTTAATAACTCCCCGGTACATGCTCCAAAAAATCCCAAACTTGACATGTATGTTTATAGTCAAAGCCTGAAGGTATCTCTATGACAAAATTCAGTTATATATGCAGCGCCACCTAGCCCTTCAGGCGTGAAAAAAAAATACCCCACATACGGTATTTTGTACAAAAAATGTCAACTCATTCTAAGTGTGATAACTCCCATGTTCAAGCTCCAAAAAATCTCAAACTTCTCAGGCAACGTAATAGTCACGGCCTGAAAGCATCTATATGATAAAATTCAGTTATACATATAGCGCCACCTAGTGGTAACAATAAATGTCATACTTTACGTTTTTAGCTACTGTGCCGAGCTCGTTGAAGGGATCCAGTTGAAAATTGGTCAGAAAAGCCTTAAGATGTTGATCATGCCCCACACCGAATATTGTAACTTTTCGCCAAAGGGCGTGGCCGCTACGGTGACGCAAAGTCCGAAAAATTTTCGTGACAATAAAAGCTGCATGAACTTGACCGAGATGATCCTATCTTCTCAAAATTTCACACATTTGATGAGAGTCCAGCCCTTAAGACATCTACGAACTTATATTTCATCTTACTGATAGCGCCACCTAGTGGCAATTTTTTTTCTTACGAATTTTCTTGTACATTTTTCTCCAAACACGTTAACTGGACCAACCTCATATTTGCTCAGATGAGGGTTTCGGCCTTCATGATGTCACAACACGAAGTTTGTGAGTTTTCGCGAATTGCTGTAGGCGTGGCTAAGCGCTGTTCGCCAAGAAAACAACGCCAGTTTTGAGGGTCTAAACATGCACAGAAACTCCTGAAACTTGGCACACACATCTGGCCTGGTAAAATGAGCAATATTTTATTGTTGATTGTGCTATTTTTACAAAAATGACTCAATAGCGCCCCCTCGAAATCTTTAACGAAGCAGCCCCGGTTGTACGTTTAAGCAAGAACGCCGAATATTTTTAAGTGTATGAGGGAGCCCAAGACCTACAAAAAAGTCTCTTGGACCCATATGCTAAAATGAACAGGAAGTGAGCTACGAATTTTTGAATGTCCCATTTTTGACGATTTTTGCACATTCACAGGGGGCAGACTTTTGCCCACTTCTCCTACACGTTTCATCCGACTGAGTTAAGACTTGACCTGGACCATGTCAAGACCTGAGCCAACGACAGGGGGAAAAATCTTGACTTTTCGAAATACTATATGATGAAGGCGGGGCATCAAAATTTGTGTTTCGCACTGAAAAAAGGATATGCTTGATAACTCCCCGGTACATGCTCCAAAAAATCCCAAACTTGACATGTATGTTTATCGTCAAGGCCTGAAGCTATCTCTATGACAACATTCTGTTATATATGCAGCGTCACCTAGCCCTTGAGGCATAAAAAAAAAAAAAACCCATATACGGTATTTTGTACAAAAAATGTAAACTCATTTTAAGTGTGATAACTAAGTCATTTATGAATATTCTTTTAGTTTCCACCACTCAAATTGTTCACTGGCTTCACACAGATCCAAACGTATGTACCTTTCCATTTTGTTTTATTCATTTTTGATTGCCCCTTTGGACAATAAAAGTAACATTGTGCAATGAGTACAACGAGCGATGATGTATATATACACTTTTACAAAAAATACCAATCAGGGCAACTCATTGCCTAAAAATAAATAAGGACGCTGATTTTTGCAGGTCTTAACAAGCACCAAAACCCGTTGAGCTTGACACACACTGGCAAAAAAAATATTCTACATGTAAACGTTTATTATGCCATTTTCAAAGAAATTTTGCTTCGAATATGCCAGTACCCCAACGTGCCAGTACCCTAACGTGCAAGTACCCCAACGTGCAAGGACCCCAACGTGGCCCGGGCTGCGAGGGCCCTTTATAGCTGCTCGCAGCTCTAGTTATTATTCTTCTTCTTCTTCTTTATTCTCCGCAAACGATCGCGATTTTGGGTACCTAAACATTCATGAAAACTCACCGAACTTTGCACACTCCTCAGGCCCGGCGAAAAATTTGATATTATTAAGTCGTCTTAACAATGCGACTCGATAGCGCCCCCTAGCGTAGAAAAATAAAAACCAAGCCCGGCACGTTTGAGCTAGAGCAACGAAAATTGGCAGGCACGTGTAGCACCCCGAGACGCACAAAAAAGTCTATTGGGACCATGTAGCTAAAATGTACAGGAAGTGAGCTATGAATTTTTTAATGTCCAATTTTGGCCTATTTTGGCACATTCACTGTGGTCATGCTTTTTCCCCCTTTGCAAACATTTTTTATCCAATTGACTTCAGACTTGGCATTTATCATCTCAAGACCTGAGAGAACAACTGGGCAAAACATCTTGCCTTTTTGAAATACTATATGACGGGGGCGGGGCATCAAATATTGCCTTTAAAATTTCATTTGTCCAGAAAGAGCAAATGCTTAATAACTCCCATGTTCAAGCTCCAAAAAATCTCAAACTTCTCAGGCAACGTAATAGTCACGGCCTGAAAACATCTATATGATAAAATTCAGTTATACATATAGCGCCACCTAGTGGTTACAATAAATGTCATACTTTACGTTTTTAGCTACTGTGCTGAGCTTGTTGAAGGGATCCATTTGAAAATTTGTCAGAAAAGCCTTAAGATGTTGATCATGCCCCACACCGAATATTGTAACTTTTCGCCAAAGGGCGTGGCCGCTACGGTGACGCAAAGTCTGAAGATTTTTTGTGAAAATAAAAGCTGCATTAACTTGACCGAGATGATCCTATCTTCTCAAAATTTCACACATTTGATGAGAGTCCAGCCCTAAAGACATCTACTGACTTATATTTCATCTAACTGATAGCGCCACCTAGTGGCAATTTTTTTTCTTACGAATTTTCTTCTACGTTTTTCTCCAAACACGTTAACTGGACCTACCTCATATTTGCTCAGATGAGGGTTTCGGCCTTCATGATGTCACAACACGAAGTTTGTGAGTTTTCGCGAATTGCTGTGGGTGTGGCTAAGCGCTGTTCGCCAAGAAAACAACGCCAGTTTTGAGGGTCTAAACATGCACAGAAACTCATGAAACTTGGCACACACATATGGCCTGGTAAAATGAGCAATATTTTATTGTTGATTGTGCTATTTTTACAAAAATGACTCAATAGCGCCCCCTTGAAGTTTTTAACAAAGCAGCCCCGGTTGTACGTTTAAGCAAGAACGACGAATATTTTTAGGTGTATGAGGGAGCCCAAGACCTACAAAAAAGTCTCTTGGACCCATATGCTAAAATGAACAGGAAGTTAGCTACGAATTTTTGAATGTCCCATTTTTGACTATTTTTGCACATTCACAGGGGGCAGACTTTTGCCCACTTCTCCTACACGTTTCATCTGACTGAGTTAAGACTTGACCTGGACCATGTCAAGACCTGAGCCAACGACAGGGGGAAAAATCTTGACCTTTCGAAATACTATATGATGAAGGCGGGGCATCAAAATTTGTGTTTCGCACTGAAAAAGGATATGCTTAATAACTCCCCGGTACATGCTCCAAAAAATCCCAAACTTGACATGTATGTTTATCGTCAAGGCCTGAAGCTATCTCTATGACAACATTCAGTTATATATACAGCGCCACCTAGCCCTTGATGCATAAAAAAAAAATACCCCACATACGGTATTTTGTACAAAAAATGTAAACTCATTCTAAGTGTGATAACTAAGTCATTTATGAATATTCTTTTAGTTTCCACCACTCAAAATGTTCACTGGCATCAGACTTATCCAAACATATATATATTTTTATTTATTTTTGATAGCCTCTGTGGACATTAAAAGCAATATCGTGAATGAAGGATATGCTTAATAACTCCACGGTACATGCTCCAAAAAAAATCCCACACTTGACATGTATGCTTATAATCAAGGCCTGAAGGTATCTCGATGACAACATTCAGTTATAAATACAGCGCCACCTAGCCCTTGAGGCTTATATATAAAAAAATAAAAAATACCCCACATACGGTATTTTGTACAAAAAATGTACACTCATTCTAAGTGTGATAACTAAGTCATTTATGAATATTCTTTTAGTTTCCACCACTCAAATTGTTCACTGGCTTCACACCGATCCAAACGTATGTACGTTTCCATTTTGTTTTATTCATTTTTGATTGCCCCTTTGGACAATAAAAGTAAACATTGTGCAATGAGTACAACGAGCGATGATGTATATATACACTTTTACAAAAAATACCAATCAGGGCAACTCATTGCCTAAAAATAAAAAAGGACGCAGATTTTTGCAGGTCTTAACAATCCCCAAAACCCGTTGAGCTTGATACACACTGGCAAAAAAAATATTCTACATGTAAACGTTTATTATGCCATTTTCAAAGAAATTTTGATTCCAATATGCCAGTACCCCAACGTGCCAGTACCCCAACGTGCAAGTACCCCAACGTGCAAGGACCCCAACGTGGCCCGGGCTGCGAGGGCCCTTTATAGCTGCTTGCAGCTCTAGTTATTCTTCTTCTTCTTCTTCTTCTTCTTCTTCTTCTTCTTCTTCTTCTTTATTCTCCGCAAACGATCCCGATTTTGGGTACCTAAACATTCACGAAAACTCACCGAACTTTGCACACTCCTCAGGCCCGGCGAAAAATTTGATATTATGAAGTCGTCATAACAACGCGACTCTATAGCGCCCCCTAGCGTAGAAAAATAAAAGCCAAGCCCGGCACGTTTGAGCTGGAGCAACGAAAATTGGCAGGCACGTGTAGCACCCCGAGATGCACAAAAAAGTCTATTGGGACCATGTAGCTAAAATGTACAGGAAATGAGCTATGAATTTTTTAATGTCCAATTTTGGCCTATTTTGGCACATTCACTGTTGTCAACTTCCGCTTACCCGCAGGACTTAAATCGGGAAATATGTCCTGATCGACTCTCCAATCAAAGGGTCAGTAATTCCCCTTTTCCCTCACCGGCTCTAAGGCGTCAGCGTGAGGGGACGGGAATTAGTTGAGCCGATATATCAAAGTGGACTCACCTAGGTTTGTTCACTGTCTTCTTATCATGAGGCCAATCCGTTTTCATCCACCTATCAATCCTGAATGAGCAACCACACAGAACCCAGGAATAATAGACTGAACACCTCACTTACTTGGCAGCTCCACTTCTCTTAGTTGTTTGCATTTGTTATTGACCTAGTCATTTAATAATCCTTGTTAGGATCATACGGACTTGTTTCATATCAAGCAGGAGTATTTGACTTTATTAATACAAATGGAGACATTCATTAGATGTTATTAGAATGCACTTACCTCTTTCCAGACGTCCGTTGCTGCTGTCCGTCTCGAAGAAAAATAATAGGGTCTTATAAAACGACCTGGACTTATTAAACGTCCGAAAAAAATAAAACAAAAGTGAAATCAAATAACTAAACCAATCAAATAAACAAATAAACCAATATTTATATTACAACGGTCTTATAAAACGACCTAGACTTATAAAATGTCCAAAAGAAATAAAACAAAAATAGAAATAAACAAATAAACAAATAAACCAAAATGATTCACAATCGGTTTTTAAATCCTTTTATTAGGTCTCATAAAAGGACCCCGGACTTATAAAATGTCCAAACAAAATAGAATAAAACCGAAGGAAACAAATAAAATAATTAAATCAAAAATTGTCTTTCAATTATTTTATTTCAAATAATAATATGAATATAACAACAGTTTTCAAATCCTTTAATAAACTCCCGCCAGGCGCGAGACACAATTATAAATCACAAAAATCACAAATACAATAAAAATTAAAATTAATAAAATATAGAATAAAATAGGAAAAGGGAAATCAACCATAAATATTTAGACCTTTGATAAGAGCCTTCTAAGATTGATCACTTCTCAAAAGAGCTCAAGACCTGAATTTAAAATAAGACGTTTTTGGCTAAAAATTAATTTAAAGATATGGGAGTGTGTTAAATGGCTCCGTCCCTACACGCGATTAACCGTTCATAACTTCCTGCTAAACATCTTATTTAATAAAAGCATTTTACTTTACCCAATTTGGTGAGAAAAGTCCCGGTCGCGACTAACAGCCAAAGGTCCTTCGAATAAACCTAAGTCCTACCACGCCGCTGAACAGTCCTCCAGTGACACACTCCATACAGGTTCATCGCAGGGAGAAGTCGAAGAGCCCCGATCCTCACAGTGGACAATCCTTTATAACCTTGGTTGCGTGTCACTGTTTCCTCTTGGTGAACGTGTCCTTCCGCGCGTCTTGGGGGATTTCCAGTCTCTTGTAGTCTCTTCACATATCAATGCGCCGAGACGAGTTAGGACTTGTTCACAGTCTTCACACAGTTGAGTGACAGGCGCGCAACATTGCATCAGCTCAATCTTGCATCAGCGCACACAGGAAACTGTTGAACCAGGTTGCGCTCTGTGGCTTGCGTAGCTTAGCAACCAGTTCCTGTTTTTCAAACAGGAAATTCATCGTGCTGCTAAGGTCTCAGTTACAATTCAACGGTCTTGGCTCTTATGTGATAGTCACAAACATCAAATCAATAACAATATATGATAATGTTTTAACATAACTAAGCAAGCATGAATAACATGTATATACATGACATGTTAATTCCCAAATTCTCTCAGGGAATCTCAACAGGTTAATTCTTTTTTATGTTACACATCTTGTATGACAATGCTGGGAGAAAACATTTGCATACAGGCAATCTTGACACTCAATGCAGTTACAGCAAACTTATCAGCGATAAAAGACAGTATCGCTTGTAATTAAAAGAAAAGAAAAGACAGCAGAGCTTCATAGTGGCTTCAATGTGCTGTGAGCATTGATCCATAATTCAGGATAACAATTGTCGAATTAAGATTGTGTGTGTGTATTATTACTTAGTTCAGGATACCTTTTATTTACATCTAATTTAATGTGTATAAGATATAAGATCATAAGGGATGACCGATCCCTGCTAAGCAGGCGGCTCTGGTTGCTTAGGTTTGGCGGCATCTGGTGGTTGCTTTGAGGAACTACACCCAGAGGCCAAAGTTAAATTATATCAGCCCTATAGACACCAATTCCTCGATCTTATGGACACCAATTGATCTCTAATTCTAGAATTGAGTTCAGTCCATAATTCGTTATCTAATACTACATGATATGGCACCACATCTGACCCACTCGATCCCACTCAATTCAACACCCCCTCCTAGAGATCATGGGTGTCATTCATGCAAATCAGCCGCATATCCAGCTCACCATCCAACCCCATCATCCACACCTCATCTACCCCCCCGTCATCCCCCAACGGAGACGCCGGGGAGTCAGAAGGCATGGAGACGGACGAAGGATCAGGGAGCGGAGACCACAGGCCAAATTCACCTACCATCAGGGAGGGCGACAACGCAGCCAACGAGTCCTCATCCTCATCCTCGCTCAGCACAATCACCGGGTCATCAATAGATGATGAAACCGCGGGGGAGGCTGGCCTCAACAGTGGCATGACCTTACCAACTGGAGCCTCCTGTCGGGCGGCACTGGATTCCCCAGGCTCGTCAACCCGGTCCAGGGAGGTCGAGGGGGCCGTTTCAGGCGCGCAGGGCCGCTCCTCCCTAACTCTACCCCTGGCTCGCTCGCCAGGTCTGGCCTTCCTCTTAGGAGTGGCGGCTACACAAAAGCCAGACGGGGTATTGAAAGTCAGGCGTCGGGTACCGTCAGGCAGGCGCCATATCATGCGCATCAAAGGGACAGTTCTCCCGATGAGTTCACATTTCTTGTCAACATAATACCGCATATCTTTTATTGGACTTTGAACCAAACCTTCCAACTTACTTGAGCTCGCGAGGTCAGCAAAGCCAGGCCATATCCACATTTTACTTAAGGCAGAATCGAAGAGATCACTCATATAAGTCATATAAATCCCATCAGGTATAAGCCACATTTCTCTACTCACACCCTCTGGGGGCAAAGGATAGCAGCAGTGCCCGTAGAAAGCGTCTCCCATCACCCAAGCGGAGAAGAGGAGGAGATCGCTTCCACAGAAGACACACCGCGGCTCATCCTGCCATGGTAGCCCCCGGGGGGGGAGGTTATCCTGGTAAACACACAGACACAATTCGACAATTCTTAAACCTGAGGAGAGCCTACAAGATTGCGGCCCCCAGTACATACAGTCCGATTCTGATCTAAATGTTCATCCGCATCCGCTCTGTCGAGAGAATGCGGAAAGCCTCTACCACGAGAGAGCGAGGATGTGGTCGCTCTCCGAGTAGCGGAACCTTTTGGCGGGAGAGTAAAAAAAGCTGCATATGTAAAAAACCAAACTACTAAAACTAATTGGTCGACCAGGCGCAACCAAAGGAGAATTGAAATTATTCCCCAAACCATACCCCATAATATTAGTTTAGCTGTTCGCCACACCCAGACCCTGCTGCCCGTAGCCACGGGGTTCCTTTGAAGGCGAACCACCATATTCATAATGTAGAGAGCCAATGCCATGGCCAATACACCTTCTAATACAACTGCTCCATATACAACCTCAAAAATCTTGATGGAGGTTATATCTAAACAAATCCAACAAACCAAGAGGAAAGTTTCAGCTACCCCTCTTGGAGTTTTATAATTTATTCTAATACGGCCATGCATGTACACAATAAAGCATCCTAGTCCCATTGTGTATGTACAAAATACAAAGCGCAACACCAATACCTTGATAACAGCTATTATCAAAATAATGGGTCGAGTTAGCTGCCAAATGTCCCATTGTCCAGTGCAACAATAAAGAAGCCATATTATGAAAATTATCCAATACTCAGCTTCATTACTTACATTTTGAAGGGCGCCTGGTCTCCCTTTAGTACCATTAACCGAACCACATGCCATGGTCAATTGTAGTTTTACTGTTCCGCCAAAAGATTTCAGTGAGAAGTGAGGAAGTCAGGGCTAGGGCGTTACACTTATAGTTGGGTCGATCCCACCCTCTTTTGCCGCCCTTCCTCAATGCTCAGTAACTTCCTCTCTGTCGCCCCTCCCCAATTTTCCTGCAGCTCTTTGGCCAATAGCTGAGCTTTTACCTTATATGGTGAGGTTTTCTTTTTGTGATTTTGGTGAGGAAATAACGACAAAGTTCCTCTTTTGACAATTACAAAAGCTATCACCGCTGATAGAACAATCCCTAAACCTAGCAGGAACCAAAGTCCCACTTCATGT